>NC_142536.1:11157500-11457500 GCF_056151865.1 Erythranthe guttata
ATGTTCGAGTCCGAATTTGGAAATTTGACATTAGACAGGAATTGTAGCCAGCTGAAATAGCTTTCTAATGCCGCCGGAACCAGTTGATTTGGAGTCCGGATGAGAAAGTTATGCTCGACTTCGTGGACACTACCGAAGATGTTGAGGGATCCTCTCTTCTAATTTGATTTTATTTTCCTAATTGCAACTCTTTTCTTACTCTTTGATCATTTTTGCTTCATGGACACCTAATTATCGATTTGTACCTAGAAATACTAAATCCACCAATTAAAACAAAAATATAATTAATCCATAAAAAAATCCACGTAAACGTAAACGTTGAGTGTTATTTCTACACTCCACTGTATCTTTTGTATCTAGTGTTTTTGCTGTTGTTTGGTTATGCGTATTAAAGTCCTAGTGTTGTAGTTCGTGTTTTTAAGAACGTTGTTGCGAATGCACTTTTGCGCATGTTTTTTTACATGTACGTTTGTGCATGTCCATTTGAGCGAGTGTGTTTGTGCATGTTTGTTGATTTGTATTAATGTCCTAGGATTGTAGTTTGTGTTTTCATGATCCTTTTTGCGAATGCACTTTTGCGTGAGTACTTTTGTGCATGATTTTGTACTTTTACTTATGTGCGTATCTTTTGTAGCGAGTGTTTTTGTGCACGTTTCTTGATGCGCATTCGTGTCCTCGAACTGTAGCGGGTATTTTCATGATCGCTTTTGGAATCCAATTTTGACCATGTTCGAGTCCGAATTTGGAAATTTGACATTAGACAGGAATTGTAGCCAGCTGAAATAGCTTTCTAATGCCGCCGGAACCAGTTGATTTGGAGTCCGGATGAGAAAGTTATGCTCGACTTCGTGGACACTACCGAAGATGTTGAGGGATCCTCTCTTCTAATTTGATTTTATTTTCCTAATTGCAACTCTTTTCTTACTCTTTGATCATTTTTGCTTCATGGACACCTAATTATCAATTTGTACCTATAGAATACTAAATCCACCAATTAAAACAGAAATATAAATTAATCCATAAAAAAATCCACGTAAACGTAAACGTTGAGTGTTATTTCTACACTCCACTGTATCTTTTGTATCTAGTGTTTTTGCTGTTGTTTGGTTATGCGTATTAAAGTCCTAGTGTTGTAGTTCGTGTTTTTAAGAACGTTGTTGCGAATGCACTTTTGCGCATGTTTTTTTACATGTACGTTTGTGCATGTCCATTTGAGCGAGTGTGTTTGTGCATGTTTTTTGATTTGTATTAATGTCCTAGGATTGTAGTTTGTGTTTTCATGATCCTTTTTGCGAATGCACTTTTGCGTGAGTACTTTTGTGCATGCTTTTGTACTTTTACTTATGTGCGTATCTTTTGTAGCGAGTGTTTTTGTGCACGTTTCTTGATGCGCATTCGTGTCCTCGAACTGTAGGGGGTATTTTCATGATCGCTTTTGGAATCCAATTTTGACCATGTTCGAGTCCGAATTTGGAAATTTGACATTAGACAGGAATTGTAGCCAGCTGAAATAGCTTTCTAATGCCGCCGGAACCAGTTGATTTGGAGTTCGGATGAGAAAGTTATGCTCGACTTCGTGGACACTACCGAAGATGTTGAGGGATCCTCTCTTCTAATTTGATTTTATTTTCCTAATTGCAACTCTTTTCTTACTCTTTGATCATTTTTGCTTCATGGACACCTAATTTACAATTTGTACCTATAAATACTAAATCCACCAATTAAAACAGAAATATAAATTAATCCATAAAAAAATCCACGTAAACGTAAACGTTGAGTGTTATTTCTACACTCCACTGTATCTTTTGTATTTAGTGTTTTTGCTGTTGTTTGGTTATGCGTATTAAAGTCCTAGTGTTGTATTTCGTGTTTTTAAGAACGTTGTTGCACTTTTGCGCATGTTTTTTTACATGTACGTTTGTGCATGTCCATTTGAGCGAGTGTGTTTGTGCATGTTTGTTGATTTGTATTAATGTCCTAGGATTGTAGTTTGTGTTTTCATGATCCTTTTTGCGAATGCACTTTTGCGTGAGTACTTTTGTGCATGATTTTGTACTTTTACTTATGTGCGTATCTTTTGTAGCGAGTGTTTTTGTGCACGTTTCTTGATGCGCATTCGTGTCCTCGAACTGTAGCGGGTATTTTCATGATCGCTTTTGGAATCCAATTTTGACCATGTTCGAGTCCGAATTTGGAAATTTGACATTAGACAGGAATTGTAGCCAGCTGAAATAGCTTTCTAATGCCGCCGGAACCAGTTGATTTGGAGTCCGGATGAGAAAGTTATGCTCGACTTCGTGGACACTACCGAAGATGTTGAGGGATCCTCTCTTCTAATTTGATTTTATTTCCTAATTGCAACTCTTTTCTTACTCTTTGATTATTTTTGCTTCATGGACACCTAATTATCAATTTGTACCTATAGAATACTAAATCCACCAATTAAAACAGAAATATAAATTAATCCATAAAAAAATCCACGTAAACGTAAACGTTGAGTGTTATTTCTACACTCCACTGTATCTTTTGTTTTTAGTGTTTTTGCTGTTGTTTGGTTATGCGTATTAAAGTCCTAGTGTTGTATTTCGTGTTTTTAATGCACTTTTGCGCATGTTTTTTTACATGTACGTTTGTGCATGTCCATTTGAGCGAGTGTGTTTGTGCATGTTTGTTGATTTGTATTAATGTCCTAGGATTGTAGTTTGTGTTTTTATGATCCTTTTTGCGAATGCACTTTTGCGTGAGTACTTTTGTGCATGATTTTGTACTTTTACTTATGTGCGTATCTTTTGTAGCGAATGTTTTTGTGCACGTTTCTTGATGCGCATTCGGTCCTCGAACTGTAGCGGGTATTTTCATGATCGCTTTTGGAATCCAATTTTGACCATGTTCGAGTCCGAATTTGGAAATTTGACGTTAGACAGGAATTGTAGCCAGCTGAAATAGCTTTCTAATGCCGCCGGAACCAGTTGATTTGGAGTCCGGATGAGAAAGTTATGCTCGACTTCGTGGACACTACCGAAGATGTTGAGGGATCCTCTCTTCTAATTTGATTTTATTTTCCTAATTGCAACTCTTTTCTTACTCTTTGATCATTTTTGCTTCATGGACACCTAATTATCGATTTGTACCTAGAACATACTAAATCCACCAATAAAAACAGAAATATAAATTAATCGGAAAAAAATCCACGTAAACGTAAACGTTGAGTGTTATTTCTACACTCCATTGTATCTTTTGTATCCAGTGTTTTTGCTGTTGTTTGGTTATGCGTATTAAAGTCCTAGTGTTGTATTTCGTGTTTTTAAGAACGTTGTTGCGAATGCACTTTTGCGCATGTTTTTTTACATGTACGTTTGTGCATGTCCATTTGAGCGAGTGTGTTTGTGCATGTTTGTTGATTTGTATTAATGTCCTAGGATTGTAGTTTGTGTTTTCATGATCCTTTTTGCGAATGCACTTTTGCGTGAGTACTTTTGTGCATGATTTTGTAATTTTACTTATGTGCGTATCTTTTGTAGCGAGTGTTTTTGTGCACGTTTCTTGATGCGCATTTGTGTCCTCGAACTGTAGCGGGTATTTTCATGATCGCTTTTGGAATCCAATTTTGACCATGTTCGAGTCCGAATTTGAAAATTTGACATTAGACAGGAATTGTAGCCAGCTGAAATAGCTTTCTAATGCCGCGTAACCAGTTCCTTTGGAGTCCGGATGAGAGAGTTATGCTCGACTTCGTGGACACTACTGAAGATGTTGAGGGATCCTCTCTTCTAATTTGATTTTATTTTCCTAATTGCAACTCTTTTCTTACTCTTTGATCATTTTTGCTTCATGGACACCTAATTAACAATTTGTACCCGTAGAATACTAAATCCACCAATTAAAACAGAAATATAAATTAATCCATAAAAAAATCCACGTAAACGTAAACGTTGAGTGTTATTTCTACACTCCACTGTATCTTTTGTATCTAGTGTTTTTGCTGTTGTTTGGTTATGCGTATTAAAGTCCTAGTGTTGTATTTGGTGTTTTTAAGAACGTTGTTGCGAATGCACTTTTGCGCATGTTTTTTTACATGTACGTTTGTGCATGTCCATTTGAGCGAGTGTGTTTGTGCATGTTTGTTGATTTGTATTAATGTCCTAGGATTGTAGTTTGTGTTTTCATGATCCTTTTTGCGAATGCACTTTTGCGTGAGTACTTTTGTGCATGCTTTGGTACTTTTACTTATGTGCGTATCTTTTGTAGCGAGTGTTTTTGTGCACGTTTCTTGATGCGCATTCGTGTCCTCGAACTGTAGGGGGTATTTTCATGATCGCTTTTGGAATCCAATTTTGACCATGTTCGAGTCCGAATTTGGAAATTTGACATTAGACAGGAATTGTAGCCAGCTTGAATAACTTTCTAATGCCGCCGGAACCAGTTGATTTGGAGTCCGGATGAGAGAGTTATGCTCGACTTCGTGGACACTACCGAAGATGTTGAGGGATCCTCTCTTCTAATTTGATTTTATTTTCCTAATTGCAACTCTTTTCTTACTCTATGATTATTTTTTCTTCATGGACACCTAATTATCAATTTGTACCTATAGAATACTAAATCCACCAATTAAAACAGAAATATAAACTAATCCACAAAAAAATCCACGTAAACGTAAACGTTGAGTGTTATTTCTACACTCCACTGTATCTTTTGTATTTACTGTTTTTGCTGTTGTTTGGTTATGCGTATTAAAGTCCTAGTGTTGTATTTCGTGTTTTTAATGCACTTTTGCGCATGTTTTTTTACATGTACGTTTGTGCATGTCCTTTTGAGCGAGTGTGTTTGTGCATGTTTGTTGATTTGTATTAATGTCCTAGGATTGTAGTTTGTGTTTTTATGATCCTTTTTGCGAATGCACTTTTGCGTGAGTACTTTTGTGCATGATTTTGTACTTTTACTTATGTGCGTATGTTTTGTAGCGAGTGTTTTTGTGCACGTTTCTTGATGCGCATTCGTGTCCTCGAACTGTAGCGGGTAATTTCATGATCGCTTTTGGAATCCAATTTTGACCATGTTCGAGTCCGAATTTGGAAATTTTACGTTAGACATGAATTGTAGCCAGCTGAAATAGCTTTCTAATGCCGCTGGAACCAGTTGATTTGGAGTCCGGATGAGAAAGTTATGCTCGACTTCGTGGACACTACTGAAGATGTTGAGGGATCCTCTCTTCTAATTTGATTTTATTTTCCTAATTGCAACTCTCTTCTTACTCTTTGATCATTTTTGCTTCATGGACACCTAATTATCGATTTGTACCTAGAACATACTAAATCCACTAATAAAAACAGAAATATAAATTAATCGGAAAAAAATCCACGTAAACGTAAACGTTGAGTGTTATTTCTACACTCCACTGTATCTTTTGTATCCAGTCTTTTTGCTGTTGTTTGGTTATGCGTATTAAAGTCCTAGTGTTGTATTTCGTGTTTTTAAGAACATTGTTGCGAATGCACTTTTGCGCATGTTTTTTTACATGTACGTTTGTGCATGTCCATTTGAGCGAGTGTGTTTGTGCATGTTTGTTGATTTGTATTAATGTCCTAGGATTGTAGTTTGTGTTTTCATGATCCTTTTTGCGAATGCACTTTTGCGTGAGTACTTTTGTGCATGATTTTGTACTTTTACTTATGTGCGTATCTTTTGTAGCGAGTGTTTTTGTGTACGTTTCTTGATGCACATTTGTGTCCTCGAACTGTAGCGGGTATTTTCATGATCGCTTTTGGAATCCAATTTTGACCATGTTCGAGTCCGAATTTGAAAATTTGACATTAGACAGGAATTGTAGCCAGCTGAAATAGCTTTCTAATGCCGCCGTAACCAGTTCATTTGGAGTCCGGATGAGAGAGTTATGCTCGACTTCGTGGACACTACTGAAGATGTTGAGGGATCCTCTCTTCTAATTTGATTTTATTTTCCTAATTGCAACTCTTTTCTTACTCTTTGATCATTTTTGCTTCATGGACACCTAATTATCAATTTGTACCTATAGAATACTAAATCCACCAATTAAAACAGAAATATAAATTAATCCATAAAAAAATCCACGTAAACGTAAACGTTGAGTGTTATTTCTACACTCCACTGTATCTTTTGTATCCAGTGTTTTTGCTGTTGTTTGGTTATGCGTATTAAAGTCCTAGTGTTGTATTTCGTGTTTTTAAGAACGTTGTTGCGAATGCACTTTTGCGCATGTTTTTTTACATGTACGTTTGTGCATGTCCATTTGAGCGAGTGTGTTTGTGCATGTTTGTTGATTTGTATTAATGTCCTAGGATTGTAGTTTGTGTTTTCATGATCCTTTTTGCGAATGCACTTTTGCGTGAGTACTTTTGTGCATGCTTTGGTACTTTTACTTATGTGCGTATCTTGTGTAGCGAGTGTTTTTGTGCACGTTTCTTGATGCGCATTCGTGTCCTCGAACTGTAGGGGGTATTTTCATGATCGCTTTTGGAATCCAATTTTGACCATGTTCGAGTCCGAATATGGAAATTTGACATTAGACAGGAATTGTAGCCAGCTTGAATAGCTTTCTAATGCCGCCGGAACCAGTTGATTTGTAGTCCGGATGAGAGAGTTATGCTCGACTTCGTGGACACTACCGAAGATGTTGAGGGATCCTCTCTTCTAATTTGATTTTATTTTCCTAATTGCAACTCTTTTCTTACTCTTTGATCATTTTTGCTTCGTGGACACCTAATTAACAATTTGTACCTATAAAATACTAAATCCACCAATTAAAACAGAAATATAAACTAATCCATAAAAAAATCCACGTAAACGTAAACGTTGAGTGTTATTTCTACACTCCACTGTATCTTTTGTATTTAGTGTTTTTGCTGTTGTTTGGTTATGCGTATTAAAGTCCTAGTGTTGTATTTCGTGTTTTTAAGAACGTTGTTGCGAATGCACTTTTGCGCATGTTTTTTTACATGTACGTTTGTGCATGTCCATTTGAGAGAGTGTGTTTGTGCATGTTTGTTGATTTTATTAATGTCCTAGGATTGTAGTTTGTATTTTCATGATCCTTTTTGCGAATGCACTTTTGCGTGAGTACTTTTGTGCTTGATTTTGTACTTTTACTTATGTGCGTATGTTTTGTAGCGAGTGTTTTTGTGCACGTTTCTTGATGCGCATTCATGTCCTCGAACTGTAGCGGGTATTTTCATGATCGCTTTTGGAATCCAATTTTGACCATGTTCGAGTACGAATTCGGAAATTTGACATTAGAAGGAATTGTAGCCAGCTGAAATAGCTTTATAATGCCGCCGGAACAAGTTAATTTGGAGTCCGGATGAGAGAGTTATGCTCGACTTCGTGGACACTACCAAAGATGTTGAGGGATCCTCTCTTCTAATTTGATTTTATTTTCCTAATTGCAACTCTTTTCTTACTCTTTGATTATTTATGCTTCATGGACACCTAATTATCAATTTGTACCTATATAATTCTAAATCCACCAATTAAAACAGAAATATAAACTAATCCATAAAAAAATCCACGTAAACGTAAACGTTGAGTGTTATTTCTACACTGCACTGTAACTTTTGTATTTAGTGTTTTTGCTGTTGTTTGGTTATGCGTATGAAAGTCCTAGTGTTGTATTTCGTGTTTTTAAGAACGTTGTTGCGAATGCACTTTTGCGCATTTTTTTTACATGTACGTTTCTGCATGTCCATTTGAGCGAGTGTGTTTGTGCATGTTTGTTGATTTGTATTAATGTCCTAGGATTGTAGTTTGTGTTTTCATGATCCGTTTTGCGAATGCACTTTTGCGGGAGTACTTTTGTGCATGATTTTGTACTTTTACTTATGTGCGTATCTTTTGTAGCGAGTGTTTTTGTGCACGTTTCTTGATGCGCATTCGTGTCCTCGAATTGTAGCGGGTATTTTCATGATCGCTTTTGGAATCCAATTTTGACCATGTTCGAGTACGAATTCGGAAATTTGACATTAGACAGGAATTGTAGCCAACTGAAATAGCTTTATAATGCCGCCGTAACAAGTTGATTTGGAGTCCGGATGAGAGAGTTATGCTCGACTTCGTGGACACTACCGAAGATGTTGAGGGATCCTCTCTTTTAATTTGATTTTATTTTACTAATTGCAACTCTTTTCTTATTCTTTGATTATTTTTGCTTCTTGGACACCTAATTATCAATTTGTACCTATAGAATACTAAATCCACCAATTAAAACAGAAATATAAATAATCCATAAAAAAATCCACGTAAACGTAAACGTTGAGTGTTATTTCTACACTACACTGTAACTTTTGTATTTAGTGTTTTTGCTGTTGTTTGGTTATGCGTATTAAAGTCCTAGTGTTGTATTTCGTGTTTTTAAGAACGTTGTTGCGAATGCACTTTTGCGCATTTTCATTTACATGTACGTTTCTGCATGTCCATTTGAGCGAGTGTGTTTGTGCATGTTTGTTGATTTGTATTAATGTCCTAGGATTGTAGTTTGGGTTTTCATGATCCTTTTTGCGAATGCACTTTTGCGTGAGTACTTTTGTGCATGATTTTGTACTTTTACTTATGTGCGTATCTTTTGTAGCGAGTGTTTTTGTGCACGTTTCTTGATGCGCATTCGTGTCCTCGAATTGTAGCGGGTATTTTCATGATCGCTTTTGGAATCCCATTTTGACCATGTTCGAGTACGAATTCGGAAATTTGACATTAGACTGGAATTGTAGCCAACTGAAATAGCTTTATAATGACGCCGGAACAAGTTGATTTGGAGTCCGGATGAGAGAGTTATGCTCGACTTCGTGGACACTACTGAAGAATTTGAGGGATCCTCTCTTCTAATTCGATTTTATTTTCCTAATTGCAACTCTTTTCTTACTCTTTGATCATTTTTGCTTCGTGGACACCTAATTAACAATTTGTACCTATAGAATACTAAATCCACCAATTAAAACAGAAATATAAATTAATCCACAAAAAAATCCACGTAAACGTAAAAGTTGAGTGTTATTTCTACAGTCCATTGTATCTTTTGTATCCAGTGTTTTTGCTGTTGTTTGGTTATGCGTATTAAAGACCTAGTGTTGTATTTCGTGTTTTTAAGAACGTTGTTGCGAATGCACTTTTGCGCATGTTTTTTTACATGTACGTTTGTGCATGTCCATTTGAGCGAGTGTGTTTGTGCATGTTTGTTGATTTGTATTAATGTCCTAGGATTGTAGTTTGTGTTTTCATGATCCTTTTTGCGAATGCACTTTTGCGTGAGTTCTTTTGTGCATGCTTTTGTACTTTTACTTATGTGCGTATCTTTTGTAGCGAGTGTTTTTGTGCACGTTTCTTGATGCGCATTCGTGTCCTCGAACTGTAGGGGTATTTTCATGATCGCTTTTGGAATCTAATTTTGACCATGTTTGAGTCCGAATTTGGAAATTTGACATTAGACAGGAATTGTAGCCAGCTGGAATAGCTTTCTAATGCCGCCGGAACCAGTTGATTTGGAGTCCGGATGAGAGAGTTATGCTCGACTTCGTGGACACTACCGAAGATGTTGAGGGATCCTCTCTTCTAATTTGATTTTATTTTCCTAATTGCAACTCTTTTCTTACTCTTTGATCATTTTTGCTTCGTGGACACCTAATTAACAATTTGTACCTATAGAATACTAAATCCACCAATTAAAACAGAAATATAAATTAATCCATAAAAAATCCACGTAAACGTAAAAGTTGAGTGTTATTTCTACACTCCATTGTATCTTTTGTATCCAGTGTTTTTGTTGTTGTTTGGTTATGCGTATTAAAGTCCTAGTGTTGTATTTCGTGTTTTTAAGAACGTTGTTGCGAATGCACTTTTGCGCATGTTTTTTTACATGTACGTTTGTGCATGTCCATTTGAGCGAGTGTGTTTGTGCATGTTTGTTGATTTGTATTAATGTCCTAGGATTGTAGTTTGTGTTTTCATGATCCTTTTTGCGAATGCACTTTTGCGTGAGTTCTTTTGTGCATGCTTTTGTACTTTTACTTATGTGCGTATCTTTTGTAGCGAGTGTTTTTGTGCACGTTTCTTGATGCGCATTCGTGTCCTCGAACTGTAGGGGGTATTTTCATGATCGCTTTTGGAATCTAATTTTGACCATGTTTGAGTCCGAATTTGGAAATTTGACATTAGACAGGAATTGTAGCCAGCTGGAATAGCTTTCTAATGCCGCCGGAACCAGTTGATTTGGAGTCCGGATGAGAGAGTTATGCTCGACTTCGTGGACACTACCGAAGATGTTGAGGGATCCTCTCTTCTAATTTGATTTTATTTTCCTAATTGCAACTCTTTTCTTACTCTTTGATCATTTTTGCTTCGTGGACACCTAATTAACAATTTGTACCTATAGAATACTAAATCCACCAATTAAAACAGAAATATAAATTAATCCATAAAAAATCCACGTAAACGTAAAAGTTGAGTGTTATTTCTACACTCCATTGTATCTTTTGTATCCAGTGTTTTTGTTGTTGTTTGGTTATGCGTATTAAAGACCTAGTGTTGTATTTCGTGTTTTTAAGAACGTTGTTGCGAATGCACTTTTGCGCATGTTTTTTTACATGTACGTTTGTGCATGTCCATTTGAGCGAGTGTGTTTGTGCATGTTTGTTGATTTGTATTAATGTCCTAGGATTGTAGTTTGTGTTTTCATGATCCTTTTTGCGAATGCACTTTTGCGTGAGTACTTTTGTGCATGATTTTGTACTTTTACTTATGTGCGTATCTTTTGTAGCGAGTGTTTTTGTGCACGTTTCTTGATGCGCATTCATGTCCTCGAACTGTAGCGGGTATTTTCATGATCGCTTTTGGAATCCAATTATGACCATGTTCGAGTCCGAATTTTGAAATTTGACATTAGACAGGAATTTTAGACAGCTGAAATAGCTTTCTTATGCCGCCGGAACCATTAGATTTGGAGTCCGGATGAGAGAGTTATGCTCGACTTTGTGGACACTACTGAAGATGTCGAGGGATCCTCTCTTCTAATTTGATTTTATTTTCCTAATTGCAACTCTTTTCTTACTCTTTGATCATTTTTGCTTCATGGACACCTAATTAACAATTTGTACCTATAGAATACTAAATCCACCAATTAAGACAGAAATATAAATTAATCCATAAAAAAATCCACGTAAACGTAAAGGTTGAGTGTAATTTCTACACTCCACTGTATCTTTTGTATCCAGTGTTTTTGCTGTTGTTTGGTTATGCGTATTAAAGTACTAGTGTTGTATTTCGTGTTTTTAAGACCGTTGTTGCGAATGCACTTTTGCGCATGTTTTTTTACATGTACGTTTGTGCATGTCCATTTGAGCGAGTGTGTTTGTGCATGTTTGTTGATTTGTATTAATGTCCTAGGATTGTAGTTTGTGTTTTCATGATCCTTTTTGCGAATGCACTTTTGCGTGAGTTCTTTTGTGCATGCTTTTGTACTTTTACTTATGTGCGTATCTTTTGTAGCGAGTGTTTTTGTGCACGTTTCTTGATGCGCATTCGTGTCCTCGAACTGTAGGGGGTATTTTCATGATCGCTTTTGGAATCTAATTTTGACCATGTTTGAGTCCGAATTTGGAAATTTGACATTAGACAGGAATTGTAGCCAGCTGGAATAGCTTTCTAATGCCGCCGGAACCAGTTGATTTGGAGTCCGGATGAGAGAGTTATGCTCGACTTCGTGGACACTACCGAAGATGTTGAGGGATCCTCTCTTCTAATTTGATTTTATTTTCCTAATTGCAACTCTTTTCTTACTCTTTGATCATTTTTGCTTCGTGGACACCTAATTAACAATTTGTACCTATAGAATACTAAATCCACCAATTAAAACAGAAATATAAATTAATCCATAAAAAATCCACGTAAACAGAAAAGTTGAGTGTTATTTCTACACTCCATTGTATCTTTTGTATCCAGTGTTTTTGTTGTTGTTTGGTTATGCGTATTAAAGACCTAGTGTTGTATTTCGTGTTTTTAAGAACGTTGTTGCGAATGCACTTTTGCGCATGTTTTTTTACATGTACGTTTGTGCATGTCCATTTGAGCGAGTGTGTTTGTGCATGTTTGTTGATTTGTATTAATGTCCTAGGATTGTAGTTTGTGTTTTCATGATCCTTTTTGCGAATGCACTTTTGCGTGAGTACTTTTGTGCATGATTTTGTACTTTTACTTATGTGCGTATCTTTTGTAGCGAGTGTTTTTGTGCACGTTTCTTGATGCGCATTCATGTCCTCGAACTGTAGCGGGTATTTTCATGATCGCTTTTGGAATCCAATTATGACCATGTTCGAGTCCGAATTTTGAAATTTGACATTAGACAGGAATTTTAGACAGCTGAAATAGCTTTCTTATGCCGCCGGAACCATTAGATTTGGAGTCCGGATGAGAGAGTTATGCTCGACTTCGTGGACACTACTGAAGATGTCGAGGGATCCTCTCTTCTAATTTGATTTTATTTTCCTAATTGCAACTCTTTTCTTACTCTTTGATCATTTTTGCTTCATGGACACCTAATTAACAATTTGTACCTATAGAATACTAAATCCACCAATTAAGACAGAAATATAAATTAATCCATAAAAAAATCCACGTAAACGTAAAGGTTGAGTGTAATTTCTACACTCCACTGTATCTTTTGTATCCAGTGTTTTTGTTGTTGTTTGGTTATGCGTATTAAAGTACTAGTGTTGTATTTCGTGTTTTTAAGACCGTTGTTGCGAATGCACTTTTGCGCATGTTTTTTTACATGTACGTTTGTGCATGTCCATTTGAGCGAGTGTGTTTGTGCATGTTTGTTTATTTGTATTAATGTCCTAGGATTGTAGTTTGTGTTTTATGATCCTTTTTGCGAATGCACTTTTGCGTGAGTACTTTTGTGCATGATTTTGTACTTTTACTTATGTTCGTATCTTTTGTAGCGAGTGTTTTTGTGCACGTTTCTTGATGCGCATTCGTGTCCTCGAACTGTAGCGGGTATTTTCATGATCGCTTTTGGAATCCAATTTTGACCATGTTCGAGTCAGAATTTCGAAATTTGACATTAGACAGGAATTGGCTAGCTGAAATAGCTTTCTAATGCCACCGGAACCAGTTGATTTGGAGTCCGGATGAGAGAGTTATGCTCGACTTCGTGGGCACTACTGAAGATGTTGAGGGATCCTCTCTTCTAATTTGAATTTATTTTCCTAATTGAAACTCTTTTCTTACTCTTTGATCATTTATGCTTCATGGACACCTAATTAACAATTTGTTCCTACAGAATACTAAATCCACCAATTAAGACAGAAATATAAACTAATCCATAAAAAAATCCACGTAAACGTAAACATTGAGTGTTATTTCTACACTCCACTGTATCTTTTGTATCCAGTGTTTTTGTTGTTGTTTGGTTATGCGTATTAAAGTCCTAGTGTTGTATTTTGTGTATTTAAGAACGTTGTTGCGAATGCCCTTTTGTGCATGTTTTTTTACATGTACGTTTGTGCATGTCCATTTGAGCGAGTGTGTTTGTGCATGTTTGTTGATTTGTATTAATGTCCTAGGATTGTTGTTTGTGTTTTCATGATCCTTTTTGCGAATGCAATTTTGCGTGAGTACTTTTGTGCATGATTTTGTACTTTTACTCATGTGCGTATCTTTTGTAGCGAGTGTTTTTGTGCACGTTTCTTGATGCGCATTCGTGTCCTCGAACTGTAGCGGGTATTTTCATAATCGCTTTTGGAATCCAATTTTGACCATGTTCGAGTCCGAATTTGGAAATTTGACATTACACAGGAATTTTAGCCAGCTGAAATAGCTTCCTAATGCCGCCGGAACCAGTAGATTTGGAGTCCGGGTGAGAGAGTTAAGCTTGACTTCGTGGACACTACTGAAGATGTTGAGGGATCATCTCTTCTAATATGATTTTATTTTCCTAATTGCAACTCTTTTCTTACTCTTTGATCATTTTTTCTTCATGGACACCATATTAACAATTTGTACCTATAGAATACTAAATCCACCAATTAAGACAGAAATATAAATTAATCCATAAAAAAATCCACGTAAACGTAAACGTTGAGTGTTATTTCTACACTGCACTATATCTTTTGTATTTAGTGTTTTTGCTGTTGTTTGGTTATGCGTATTAAAGTCCTAGTGTTGTATTTCGTGTTTTTAAGAACGTTGTTGCAAATGCACTTTTGCGCATTTTTTTTTTACATGTACGATTGTGCATGTCCATTTGAGCGAGTGTGTTTGTGCATGTTTGTTGATTTGTATTAATGTCCTAGGATTGTAGTTTGTGTTTTCATGATCCTTTTTGCGAATGCACTTTTGCGTGAGTACTTTTGTGCATGATATGTACTTTTACTTATGTGCGTATCTTTTGTAGCGAGTGTTTTTCTGCACGTTTCTTGATTCGCATTCATGTCCTCCAACTATAGCACGTATTTTCATGATCGCTTTTGGAATCTATTTCTGACAATGTTCGAGTCCGAATTTGGAAAGTTGACATTCGACTGGAATCGTAGCCAGCTGAGATAACTTTATAATGCCGGCGGAACCAGTAGATTTGGAGTCCGGATGAGAATGTTTTGCTCGACTTCGTGGACACTACCGAAGATGTTGAGGGATCCTCTCTTCTAATTTGATTTAAACTCACTAATTGCAACTCTTTTCTTACTCTTTCATCATTTTTGCTTCTTGGACACCTAATTATCAATATGTACCTATGAGATAATAAATCCAGCAATTAAAACAAAAATATAAATTAATCCATAAAAAAATCCACTTAAACGTAAACATTGAGTGTTATTTCTACACTCCACTGTATCTTTTGTATCTTGTGTTTTGGCTGTTGTTTGGTTATGCGTATTAAAGTCCTAGTGTTGTATTTCGTGTTTTTAAGAACGTTGTTGCGAATGCACTTTTGCGCATGTTTTTTTACATGTACGTTTGTGCATGTCCATTTGAGCGAGTGTGTTTGTGCATGTTTGTTGATTTGTATTAATGGCCTAGGATTGTAGTTTGTGTTTTCATGATCCTTTTTGCAAATGCACTTTTGCGTGAGTACTTTTGTGCATGATTTTGTACTTTTACTTATGAGCGTATCTTTTGTAGCGAGTGTTTTGGTGCACGTTTCTTGATGCGCATTCGTGTCCTCGAACTGTAGCGGGTATTTTCATGATCGCTTTTGGAATCCAATTTTGACAATGTTCGAGTTCGAATTTGGAAATTTGACATTAGACTGGTCTTGTAGCCAGCTGAAATAGCTTTATAATACCGCTGGAACTAGTTGATTTGGAGTCCGGATGAGAAAGTTATGCTCGACTTCGTGGACACTACCGAAGAGCTTGAGGGATCCTCTCTTCTAATTTGATTTTAATTTACTAATTGCAACTCTTTTCTTACACTTTGATCATATTTGCTTCTTGGACACCTAATTATCAATATGTACGTATGAGATACTAAATCCACCAATTAAAACAAAAATATAAATTAATCCATAAAAAAATCCACGTAAACGTAAACATTGAGTGTTATTTCTACACTCCACTATATCTTTTGTATCTTGAGTTTTTGCTGTTGTTTGGTTATGCGTATTAAAGTCCTAGTGTTGTATTTCGTGTTTTTAAGAACGTTGTTGCGAATGCACTTTTGTGCATGTTTTTTTACATGTACGTTTGTGCATGTCCATTTGAGCGAGTGTGTTTGTGCATGTTTGTTGATTTGTATTAATGTCCTAGGATTGTAGTTTGTGTTTTCATGATCCTTTTTGCGAATGCACTTTTGCGTTTGTACTTTTGTGCATGCTTTTGTACTTTTACTTATGTGCGTATCTTTTGTAGCGAGTGTTTTTGTGCATGTTTCTTGATGCGCATTCGTGTCTTCTAACTATAGCACGTATTTTCATGATCGCTTTTGGAATCCAAATTTGACAATGTAGAAAGTTATGCTCGACTTCGTGGACACTACTGAGGATGTTGAGGGATCCTCTCTTCTAATTTGATTTTAATTTACTAATTGCAACTCTTTTCTTACTCTTTGATCAGTTTTGCTTCATGACACCTAATTATCAATTTGTTCCTATAGAATACTAAATCCACCAATTAAAACAGAAATATAAACTTATCCATAAAAAATCCACGTAAACGTAAACGTTGAGTGTTATTTCTAGACTCGACTGTATCTTTTGTATTTAGTGTTTTTGCTGTTGTTTGGTTATGCGTATTAAAGTCATAGTGTTGTATTTCGTGTTTTTAAGAACGTTGTTGCGAATGCACTTTTGCGCATTTTTTTTACATGTACGTTAGTGCATGTCCATTTGAGCGAGTGTGTTTGTGCATGTTTGTTGATTTGTATTAATGTCCTAGGATTGTAGTTTGTGTTTTCATGATCCTTTTTGCGAATGCACTTTTGCGTGACTACTTTTGTGCATGATATGTACTTTTACTTATGTGCGTATCTTTTGTAGCGAGTTTTTTTCTGCACGTTTCTTGATGCGAATTCATGTCCTCCAACTATAGCACGTATTTTCATGATCGCTTTTGGAATCCAATTTTGACAATATTCGAGTCCGAATTTGGAAAGTTGACATTCGACTGGAATCGTAGCCAGCTGAAATAGCTTTATAATGCCGGCGGAACCAGTAGATTTGGAGTCCGGATGAGAATGGTATGCTCGACTTCGTGGACACTACCGAAGATGTTCAGGGATCCTCTCTTTTAATTTGATTTAAATTCACTAATTGCTACTCTTTTCTTACTCTTTCATCATTTTTGCTTCTTGGACACCTAATTATCAATATGTACCTATGAGATACTAAATCCACCAATTAAAAAAAAAATATAAATTAATCCATAAAAAAGTCCACGTAAACGTAAACATTGAGTGTTATTTCTACACTCCACTGTATCTTTTGTATCTTGTGTTTTTGCTGTTGTTTGGTTATGCGTATTAAAGTCCTAGTGTTGTATTTCGTGTTTTTAAGAACGTTGTTGCGAATGCACTTTTGTGCATGTTTTTTTACATGTACGTTTGTGCATGTCCATTTGAGCGAGTGTGTTTGTGCATGTTGGTTGATTTGTATTAATGTCCTAGGATTGTAGTTTGTGTTTTCATGACCCTTTTTGCGAATGCACTTTTGCGTTTGTACTTTTGTGCATGCTTTTGTACTTTTACTTATGTGCGTATCTTTTGTAGCGAGTGTTTTTGTGCACGTTTCTTGATGCGCATTCGTGTCTTCTAACTATAGCACGTATTTTCATGATCGCTTTTGGAATCCAATTTTGACAATGTTCGAGTCCGAATTTGGAAATTTGATATTACACTGGAATTGTAGCCAGCTGAAACAGCTTTATAATGCCGCTGGAACCAGTTCATTTGGAGTCCGGATGAGAAAGTTATGCTCGACTTCGTGGACACTACTGAAGATGTTGAGGGATCCTCTCTTCTAATTTGCTTTTAATTTACTAATTGCAACTCTTTTCTTACTCTTTGATCAGTTTTGCTTCATGGACACCTAATTATCAATTTGTTCCTATAGAATACTAAATCCACCAATTAAAACAGAAATATAAACTAATCCATAAAAAATCCACGTAAACGTAAACGTTGAGTGTTATTTCTACACTCCACTGTATCTTTTGTATTTAATGTTTTTGCTGTTGTTTGGTTATGCGTATTAAAGTCATAGTGTTGTATTTCGTGTTTTTAAGAACGTTGTTGCGAATGCACTTTTGCGCATTTTTTTTTACATGTACGTTAGTGCATGTCCATTTGAGCGAGTGTGTTTGTGCATGTTTGTTGATTTGTATTAATGTCCTAGGATTGTAGTTTGTGTTTTCATGATCCTTTTTGCGAATGCACTTTTGCGTGACTACTTTTGTGCATGATATGTACTTTTACTTATGTGCGTATCTTTTGTAGCGAGTGTTTTTCTGCACGTTTCTTGATGCGCATTCATGTCCTCCAACTACAGCACGTATTTTCATGATCGCTTTTGGAATCCAATTTTGACAATGTTCGAGTCCGAATTTGGAAAGTTGACATTCGACTAGAATCGTAGCCAGCTGAAATAGCTTTATAAAGCCGGCGGAACCAGTAGATTTGGAGTCCGGATGAGAATGTTATGCTCGACTTCGTGGACACTACCGAAGATGTTGAGGGATCCTCTCTTTTAATTTGATTTCAATTCACCAATTGCAACTCTTTTCTTACTCTTTCATCATTTTTGCTTCTTGGACACCTAATTATCAATATGTACCTATGAGATACTAAATCCACCAATTAAAACAAACATATAAATTAATCCATAAAAAAATCCACTTAAACGTAAACATTGAGTGTTATTTCTACACTCCACTGTATCTTTTGTATCTTGTGTTTTGGCTGTTGTTTGGTTATGCGTATTAAAGTCCTAGTGTTGTATTTCGTGTTTTTAAGAACGTTGTTGCGAATGCACTTTTGCGCATGTTTTTTTACATGTACGTTTGTGCATGTCCATTTGAGCGAGTGTGTTTGTGCATGTTTGTTGATTTGTATTAATGTCCTAGGATTGTAGTTTGTGTTTTCTTGATCCTTTTTGCGAATGCACTTTTGCGTGAGTACTTTTGTGCATGATTTTGTACTTTAACTTATGTGCGTATCTTTTGTAGCGAGTGTTTTTGTGCACGTTTCTTGATGCGCATTCATGTCCTCGAACTGTAGCGGGTATTTTAATGATCGCTTTCGGAATCCAATTTTGGCTATGTTCGAGTCCGAGTTTGGAAATTTGACATTAGACAGGAATTGTAGGCAGCTGAAATAACTTTCTAATGCCGCGGGAACCAGTTGATTTGGAGTCTGAATGAGAAAGTTATGGTCGACTTCGTGGACACTACCGAAGATGTTGAGGAATCCTCTCTTCTAATTTGATTTTAATTTACTAATCACAACTCTTTTCTTACTCTTTGATCATTTTTGCATCTTGGACACCTATTTATCAATATGTACCTATGAGATACGAAATCCACGAATTAAAAAAAAATATAAATTAATCTATAAAAAAATCCACGTAAACGTAAACATTGAGTGTTGCACCAAAAGGCGAAATCCCTCGCCCCCAAGGCCCCCATCCCTTGGCCCGACAAGGATTGATGGAGGAATGTAAATCATGATAACTGAACGGCTCGTTAAGGTAGCGGACCCGGACCTGGTGCCCACAAGGAACCAACCCTCATTGGAGTTGAAATTCCCACACTGCGGCTGCCAGGATTCGATCCTAGGACCTTGCACCAACTTACCACCTCCGGAACCAGTTGACCTACACCCATGCGGGCTAAACATTGAGTGTTATTTCTACACTCCACTGTATCGTTTGTATCTTGTGTTTTTGCTGTTGTATGGTTATGCGTATTAAAGTCCAAGTGTTGTATTTCGTGTTTTTAAGAACGTATTTGCGAATGCACTTTTGCGCATGTTTTTTTACATGTACGTTTGTGCATGTCCATTTAAGCGAGTGTGTTTGTGCATGTTTGTTGATTTGTATTAATGGTCAGGATTGTAGTTTCTGTTTTCATGATCCTTTTTGCGAATGCACTTTTGCGTGAGTACTTTTGTGCATGATTTTGTACTTTTACTTATGAGCGTATCTTTTGTAGCGAGTGTTTTGGTGCACGTTTCTTGATGCACATTCGTGTCCTCGAACAGTAGCGGGTATTTTCATGATCGCTTTTGGAATCCAATTTTGACAATGTTCGAGTTCGAATTTGGAAATTTGACATTAGACTGGAATTGTAGCCAACTGAAATAGCTTTATAATGCCGCTGGAACTAGTTGATTTGGAGTCCGGATGAGAAAGTTACGCTCGACTTCGTGGACACTACGGAAGAGCTTGAGGGATCCTCTCTTCTAATTTGATTTTAATTTACTAATTGCAACTCTTTTCTTACTCTTTGATCATATTTGCTTCTTGGATACCTAATTATCAATATGTACCTATGAGATACTAAATCCACCAATTAAAACAAAAATATAAATTAATCCATAAAAAAATCCACGTAAACGTAAACATTGAGTGTTATTTCTACACTCCACTGTATCTTTTGTATCTTGTGTTTTTGCTGTTGTTTGCTTATGCGTATTAAAGTCCTAGTGTTGTATTTCGTGTTTTTAAGAACGTTGTTGCGAATGCACTTTTGTGCATGTTTTTTCACATGTACATTTGTGCATGTCCATTTGAGCGAGTGTGTTTGTGCATGTTTGTTGATTTGTGTTAATGTCCTAGGATTGTAGTTTGTGTTTTCATGATCCTTTTTACGAATGCACTTTTGCGTTTGTACTTTTGTGCATGCTTTTGTACTTTTACTTATGTGCGTATCTTTTGTAGCGAGTGTTTTTGTGCACGTTTCTTGATGCGCATTCGTGTCTTCTAACTATAGCACGTATTTTCATGATCGCTTTTGGAATCCAATTTTGACAATGTTCGAGTCCGAATTTGGAAATTTGATATTACACTGGAATTGTAGCCAGCTGAAACAGCTTTATAATGCCGCCAGAACCAGTTGATTTGGAGTCCGGATGAGAAAGTTATGCTCGACTTTCTGGACACTACTGAAGATGTTGAGGGATCCTCTCTTCTAATTTGATTTTAATTTACTAATTGCAACTCTTTTCTTACTCTTTGATCATTTTTGCTTCATGGACACCTAATTATCAATTTGTTCCTATTGAATACTAAATCCACCAATTAAAAAAGAAATATAAACTAATCCATAAAAAATCCACGTAAACGTAAACGTTGAGTGTTATTTCTACACTCCACTGTATCTTTTGTATTTAGTGTTTTTGGTGTTGTTTGGTTATGCGTATTAAAGTCCTAGTGTTGTATTTCGTGTTTTTAAGAACGTTGTTGCGAAAGCACTTTTGCGCATGTTTTTTTACATGTACGTTTGTGCATGTCCATTTGAGCGAGTGTGTTTGTGCATGTTCGTTGATTTGTATTAATGTCCTAGGATTGTAGTTTGTATTTTCATGATCCTTTTTGCGAATGCACTTTTGCATGAGTACTTTTTGTTGGGTAACAGGCACGTGTACGCTGCGGAAAACAAAAATATTATGCGATTTAAACAATTTAAAACACACAAACACATGCCCGATAATTGAAATCAATTAATTGCGTACCTTTGCGCTTCCAGCGAAATTAAAAATAACATACATGCTTAATTATTCAATCAAATTTAAATCAATTAGCATGCTCGCGTTTAAATCAAATAACATGCTCGCAACAAATAAAACGATTTCATGTAATCACATAAAATCATACAATAACGAACATGAACATTTTATTTAAACGTAAACGAATCACGAGCAATGAATTCGTGAGTTTACCTATTGAAGCGTGAGGTAGACGCACTAAGCAAGAGGGGATTGCTACGGAAACCAATCCGTACAATCCGGGGCAGCAGCGACAAGACGGGCCACGGCGGCGCGTGAGACTCACGCGCGGTCTTCGGGTGGCGCGTGGGGATGCGTGCGGCTTCGGCTCGTGTGCTGCTCCTCAATTCTTCGATCTTCGATCTTCCTCCTCTCGGATTTCACCTCGTATACTTCGATCTACTAAACACGTGGCACTAGACACGTAATAGTTAGAAAAATGGAAGAAAAGAAGGAAGGAAAGAACTACAGAAAGTAATCGGCCAACAAATGGCCGATTCCGGCGAGACGGCGACGGCGACGGCGGTGGTGACCGTGGTAGAGGGTGGCCGATCGAGAGAGGCAGCGGCTAGGGTTAGGGTTAGCTCTTGTTTCTTTGTGCAAGACCTATAAATCAAGTATTTATAGTGTCTTGCATAAAACCCTAACGGGCTTAAGTTGGACCGGGCCCAACAGCTTAAGTTCGTTAGTTCTTTTACTTGCTCGTCTCTCTCATATCAATGATCGGAAAATTGTAACGATTACATTTTCGGAATCATTATAATGTCCTCGTCATTACGAGTGCCAACTCTCGATTTCCAACTTTCCAAAAGTGGAAACCCTAATTCAGTGCACTTTCTAAATTTGGAAACTTCCCGATTTAGAAAGTTCACTAATACGTTTGCCTATTCTTTTCCTTTTCTTATTCTCATTCATATTCCAAATTACGAATGTTGGACCCAATCATATTGACTTCCAATCATGCAAAGATAAACCATTTTATCTCTGACCGTTTATTCAAAGATCTCATGTGCACCAGCAGTGTGACCCTCGATGGTTCAGGTGTAAGCTAGCCGTGGGCCCACAACCCTTTGTGGTCAAAACTCGTCCCTTAGAGTTATGATTAAGATGAAGCTCGTTTCACCTTAATCACCCAACGAATCAAGATTGGCGTCTAGCAACTACGCCTCATGATTCCCCAGATACAAATGAAGTGCCTGCAAGAACCTTAAGATATAGTTAACGTACAGTACGGTCCCTTCGATGCATATGTCCCGATTGAACTAGAGGCATTGGTTCATCGAGACCTCTTTATATGTTCAATGACGGTGCGATCGTTCTAAGTGTTGTAATCGTTACATGCATGACTTAGAGAATCGAATTCTCTAATCATCACTCAGTCAGCTCTGGCTAGAGACTTAGAATGATTACAAACTATCAGAACACACAGGACATCCTAGACTATTCTAGCGATCGAATCCCCGACTTCAATGCACAGACCTCCCACTAGATTTCGGACTGCACGAACACTGGCCCTTGGGATGGTCCTCGGTGGAACTCAGGGACAGGTCACGATACAGCTAGTCATCTAGTGAAGTCACGGTGATGTCTAGATCATAAGGACTAATGGTGTACAACTATACCATAGATATCTCTACTCGATTATTGGGAACAACTTAGAGATTTCTAGGGTGAGGGAGTTCAGTGAACTCGTCAACTTACGAGCACCCACTTATGCATGTCGATATCACAATACCGTTTACTGATGAGATGCAGTACACATACTCTAAGTGCTAGTCTCTTAATGGCAAAGGCCGATATCCTCATTGGTGGCGTAACCCTTCGACTAGGAACACGTTTAACAGTTATAATACTTAAGTAAATATCTCACGATCCTAACGATCAATTACAAGTACTTGTAATAACTGTAAGGACTATATCCATGCTTGTGACAAAGGGACAAAGATATAGAATGCCAAGGTGTTTTATCATTAATACGAATAAAGGTTCGTTTATTACCATAATAAATATGAAAGACCACAGCCACATGTTGGGTTGTTGGTCACCTACTCTAACACTTTTGTGCATGCTTTTGTACTTTTACATATGTGCGTATCTTTTGTAGCGAGTGTTTTTGTGCACGTTTCTTGATGCGCAATCGTGTCCTCGCACTGTAGCGCGTATTTTCATGATCGCTTTTGGAATCCAATTTTGACAATGTTCGACTCCGAATTTGGAAATTTGACATTACGCAGGAATTGTAGCCAGTTGGAATAGCTTTATAATGCCGCCGGAACCAGTTGATTTGGAGTCCGGATGAGAAAGTTATGCTCGACTTCGTGAACACTACCGAAGATGTTGAAGGATCCTCTCTTCTAATTTGATTTTATTTTCCTAATTGCAACTCTTTTCTTACTCTTTGATCATTTTTTCTTCATGGACACCTAATTATCAATTTGTAGCTATAAGATACTAAATCCACCAATTAAAACAGAAATATAAATTAATCCATAAAAAAATCCACGTAAACGTAAACGTTGAGTGTTATTTCTACACTCCACTGTATCTTTTGTATTTAGTGTTTTTGTTATTGTTTGGTTATGCGTATTAAAGTCCTAGTGTTGTATTTCGTGTTTTTAAGAACGTTGTTGCGAATGCACTTTTGCGCATGTTTTTTTACATGTACGTTTGTGCATGTCCATTTGGGCGAGTGTGTTCTTGCATGTCTGTTGATTTGTATTAATGTCCTAGGATTGTAGTTTGTGTTTTCATGATCCTTTTTGCAAATGCACTTTTGCGTGAGTACTTTTGTGCATGCTTTTGTACTTTTACTTATGTGCGTATCTTTTGTAGCGAGTGTTTTTGTGCACGTTTTTTCATTCATGTCCTCGAACTGTTGCACGCACTACAAGAAAATGCACTTCTGGCGAGGAAAATATTCGTCACAATAGATGCTATTTTTGTCACTAAAACCTTTAGTGACGACGAATTTGTTACCTTTGTATTGTCCTCTAAAGCTCGACGCTAAAAGTTTTGGCGACAAGTTTTTTGTAATCGTTACCAATACATTGGTAACTAAAGTTGGGTCGTTACAATATCGTAATCTATGGTAACAACATGACTCTTACCAATACTATTTTATGTCGTTACAAAAACAACATCCGTAACCAATAGTCAATTTTTGAATATTATTTGATATATATTTTTAATAATAAAATTTGTCACAAATACTTATTATGACAAACTAGCAAATGCCCATAATTATTATTTTATTTTAGCCTTATATAAATCATAATTTTGTCACAAATACTATGACAATAAGTAATTATTATTATTATTATTATTATTATTATTATTATTATTATTATTATTATTATTATTATTATTATTATTATTATTATTATTATTATTATTATTATTATTATTATTATTATTATTATTATTATTATTATTATTATTATTATTATTATTATTATTATTATTATTATTATTATTATTATTATTATTATTATTATGATATTTACATTTTCATATAGTTTTCGATAATGGCTTGTAAACCTGAAATAAATTTGTATAAATTGCCTCCAAAATCATATATACACTTAAAAAAAATATATCCCAACTAGCAAAAAAAAATACATCATTCAACAAAAAATATATAAGTTTCAAAAGTAAAATAAGATGACATGTAGCAATATATTTCAAAGTGTATGGCGAATACGATCAAAATCCAAGCTAAGTTCTAAAACTTCATACCGTACTGTCTATCGTATTTACTCCAATAACCTGTAAATACAAGATGGTTTAATGTTGTTAAATCATCAAGAAACATGAACAATTTTAAGAATAAACGCTATACATAGAACAAAATAAAAATTAGGAAAATATGTATATTATCATGAGATCATATAATTGAATGTCAATATTTACTTACATTATAATCAACTCCTTCGTCTCTTCTCGTACACCTTATATTTCTTCACATCAACTCCGTTTTATATATATGTTCTGTAATGAATGCTAATAGAAATAATAAGTAACCGCAGATGAAAAATAATAGATTCCAGGTAATTGCACCAACACGATAAACTATTTTTTCTCATTTAAGTCAAACTCACGGAATGCCTAATGATTCCGTTTAGGCTAAGGTTTATTTAAAGACAATTTCTTCTACTTTTCACACAGTAATATTTCATGCAAGCAAATAAAAACTAGAACTACATTAGCACAAAATGAAATTTGGTACTATATCTTCAATATTTAGGAACTGCCATCAACAAAATAACATAATTTTACCATAACTAGAAGCAGCAAGCGTAACCAAAATTCAGGAATATATAACTAAAAGCACCAAGTGTAAGCCTCAATTCAAGGAGATCAACCGAGAGAATACCTAAGAGAAAAGTCCATATCAATATGACCTAAAATCAAGGGTAGTAGTACCTTGAATTTTTTACTTGTTGCAACTTCATATTGCACCATCCACCATTGTATTTATTCCAAAGGCCTGCATATACAAGTGTAATTCAAATTTTATTTCATGTAGAATGTAATACTGTTACCAATGGACAAACATGGAAATTAAGAAATATAATTATGAGAATTGAAAGTATTGTTAAAAGAGCAGAAGTTTCAATACTAATTGCATATGGATTATCCACAAAAGCTAACAAGATATCAGTTATTGAAGCACCAAGTTCAACACTGTATTTCAGAACTTCAAATTAAGTAACCACACATGCATAGACATACATAGGCTATCATTATAGTTTTTGTGACACCCCCTAGATTATATGTAGCAAACCGAGAGGGTTTGCCGTGCACGGAAGCTTTAGATGTATTATACGGGTAATATATAGGTGTTTTGACTCCGAGACTTGGTGAAGTGTAGTTCATCTCATGACCTAAGGACTTAGACGGAGTGGACTTGGCAATGTTTTCGACGGAAAGGTTTAGTGGGTGGAGGAGTGATGGTCTAACTACCCGACTAATCGGTGATATAGACTATGAGTGGTGTCACCTTGAGAAAACATAAGAATAATAGGTTAAAGTCCATAATTAAACAATATATTCGTTTTACATAAGTGGACCATAGTTTAACAAAAAGGGGCCCATCTTCGGAGGAATATGCCTCCTCTACCACGGATAATAATACACATGGGCTACTACAACCATTATAAGTAGATCCTCCATGCGAACCAAAAACCCGGAATCGTCCTCTCGAACCGTCGACTAGTCCAATCCGGTGGAGTGAGTAGTACTAGTACCTGCAAACGGAGAATATCTATATGAGCTAACAAAGCTCAGTAAGGTTATCGAAAGATACCGAAAATTTACATATTGTCATACTACATATACTATATTAGAATAGCACAAGCACAACAACATTTAACACTATTCACATATAGAAACATAAAGAATCTTCGCTTTATCGGATCCGATGAGAAATTAACTTTTGTACTTAGAAAACAAGAAGATTATTCTGAGCCCGTTTTAGTGGAATCAAACCACTCATCTGTAGTATCTATGGTTGGAATACCGGCCCCCCGTATCCATTCTCATTCTTTCTAAGTATTTCATTAATTCCCCAATTTATTTCATTTAATTACAAAATGGCACGACCGAAGTATTAAGAATTTCGGTTGAGTACATACAGTTATCAATATTCCACCATAGCCCATAAGAAATACAAAAGTCACAAAACATCACAACTATCAATCAAGTGACAATTAAACACATATTTCACGAAAGATTAACCATGATTAAATTGTGAATTCACACATATTCATCCAAGAATATAACACACACTTATTAAGGATCAACCTATCTTCTATCTTTCCTTAAGCTACCTAATATCAATTAAAATTCAAGATCAAGGAACCATATTAGGTTTCGGGTTTTCAGCACAACACCCCTGAACTTCTGAAAATTACAGTTCTGCCCCCCAAAGTTCAAGACTCACACATGCAATATACCCTAAAGTTCAAAAATCCATACTTTCATGAAAATCGACCCTTAACTTAACTTAAATTTCAGATCAATGCAGAAAACTCAGTTGAAATTGATTTGATGCAAAATTTCCAAAAATTACATAATTCACCCTAACTTCTCTAGATCTATACATGCAAGACCTCTAAAATACACAAATCCCATTTTCTAGTAAAAACCTTTTTAAAAACTGAATATCACTATTTACTAATGCAGAAAAACAATTTTTGGAACTCCAATTGAAACTCGTTTCCTTGAAATTACAGATTTGCCCCAAAATTCTTTTAAATTGCACATGCATCAACACTAACATTTCAAAATCCCAATTTTTTTATGTCCAACCCTTAAAATTCGAAATATTTACCCAAATTATGCAGAAAATGAAATCAAGATTTTAATCTAGGCAACAACTTTGAAAATTCCATTTTTCACCCCAAGACTTTTAGATCCACACATGCAAAACCACTAAGAGATCAAAAATTACCCTTTTCTTAGAAACTTACTTAATCTGAAATTTTCGTTTAATAAATGCTGAAAAAAAACAATTTTGAAAACTCAATGAACCTGACTTCTCACAATTTACAGATCTGGCCCGAAAATATGCAGAATTACACATGCAACCCCAAAACTTTTTCCCAATTTAATTTCCTCACAATTTTCGAAATAACTAATATTTTCTTTGGAAGAAATCAACCCAAATCTACCATTTAAGACCTCTGATCATACATGCAATAACATAAATCCTACGGATTAACAACAAGAAACAATTTAAATGCAAGAACAACACAAATAAGAATTAGGGGTGTCTTTTAATTAATTTCGAAGTTTTTCCTTTTTATTACTTGATACCTCCATTTGCAGCAAGGATTTCGATTCCTTACCTCAAAAATAGAAAAGAAATAAAGGCTAGATGAAAAGGGAAAGGTTCTTGGGAGCCTTCAAGGAAAAACCGAAAGTTAGAAAGGGAAAAACGAAGGAGAAGAAGAAGAAGTGGGAGAACTTGAAAATGGCGGAGTCTTACCTTCTTCAAGCTTGCAGATTTAACCAAGCTACCTTAATGTGGAAAGATACCGTGTAGATTTCTAGGTGAGAAGTGTTTTCATTTGTGAAGGGGCACCATGTATTTATAGTATTTTTTGAGTATTCAAGTGCAAGGGTGAGATAGGGAATTCTCATGGTTGGTTTGATAAATATCTTGCTGAGTTTGAAGAGGGGTTCAAGCTTGGTGGTGCCGGTGGAAATGGTGGTTTCGGAGGTGAAGAAAGAAAAGCAAAAATGGAGAGAGAGAGGGGGTATGTTGCAGCCGAAATGGGGAGGGGAGAAGGGACTCTTGGCCTTCTTAAGTGGGCATGCTTGACATGGAGTGTAGGAGTGGTTTAGTAGGGGTTAGGCTAGGCTTTAGGATAATCATTTACTTGATTTCAAAATATTCAATAATCCCCCCCTAATTACATACACACATATACACGGCACACACATACATATATATATCTATTATATATTATGATAATTCCTAATATGCATGCATAATTACCGAAACACATAGGCACATAAGGTCACGTAATAAATTTGATATCTAATAATTCGGATATCAATAATTCACGTATAGCCCAAATTTTATTTTTGGTAAAATCTAGCATTTACGTGACTAGAGGTTTTACGGTTTAGAAATTATCGTGTTTTGAACACGTGGGGTGTTACAGTTTTTCCTTTGCCTATCTACTCCTATTGAAGAAGAAAATATTTATTCCAACTACAAAATCATAATTCGTAAGAAAACACATATGCTATAAATAAAAAAGCATTGTGACAAGGCACAAACAATCATAAAAATCGAACCTATTTATCCAACCCGATCACCATAAAGTAAGTGATGTATAAAAAAATTAAGTGGCACGAGGGAGTTAAAACTTTAAGTTCTTAAAACCAACTAATAGTAAGACATAACACAACAAATTGCACATTGTGGGTTTAAGATCAGCTATAAGAATTAAATTGAGAGCAATTGTTATTCCACATTAGCCATGCTCCACTAATCATAACAAGTCTTCGAATACATAAAACACCACTGTAATTTGTAAACTAATCATAAATAGATAGCACAAAGTGAAGAAAAAAATCAACTACATCAAGCAAGAGTAAAAAGTAAGATAAACAAGCAGAGTACAAACACTTCTTGACGCATCGATATTCAAATTTAACTTTGTCCAAGTTCAACCTGCTTCTAGTTATCTCCTTGCATTTCTCCAAATAGCTTTTAAAGAGAAGGCCTGAAAATTGGCATGAAAATCACCAAATTATACTCTAAGTCTCTGCCCTAATCTACTCCTCTCACAATTCACACACCTTCTAATAACCAAAGTTCAAAGGGAAAATAATAGGCATCTAGATCGGAGTTTCTTCATGGCAATATTTTTTTCATACATCACCTAGGAGAGTGGATTGAGAGAAAAAAAAACTAGGTATACCTTAAATAGCCGATTTCCCCAATCGTTCTTGATGTTTGCCCAATCGTCGATGCCCAAATTGCCGCTGCCCATTTGCTCTATCGTCGATGTCGCTACCGCTTCATCAAATTGTTGTTGTCCATTTGCCCAATCGTTGTTGCCGCTGTTGCTTCGCCAAATTGTCTTTGCAACTATTACCGGTGGTCGACATGATGCTGCAAACCTTTTCGGTATGCGGCGGTGGAAATTGCAAAGGACGATGGTGTGTGAAAATTGAAAAGTGAAAACCCTAATAAGCTCTGTTCTTTTGTTCTCTTTTCCCAATTGAAATGCCCAGGTTTTAAATCTTAAGTTTGCGTAAATTAATGTAAAAACAAAAATAAAAAAATCTTGTAACAAGTTTATATTTGTCACAAAAGTATATTCTTTTAGTGACAATATTATATTATTAGTAATGAATGTTATTTTTTGTCACGAAAAAGAATTCTTTTGGTAACGATTATTCATTTTATGTAACTACAATTGCTTCTTGTTACCGAAAACTGGACCTTTTGTAACGAAAATACTCTTTTTGTAACAAATATTTCGTTTCGTTACCAGAAATTGAGTTTTGCGTGACAATATCCGACTTTCGTTACAAGAAATCATTTCTTGTGACAAATAATCCAATCGTTACCTTTGTTTTGTTATTTAAAACATCTTTTTTTGTAGTGACGTATTTTCATGATCGCTTTTGGAATCCAATTTTGACCATATTCGAGTATGAATTTGGAAATTTGACATTAGACAGGAATTGTAGCCAGCTAAAATAGCTTTCTAATGTCGACGAAACCAGTTGATTTGGAGTCCGGATGAGAAAGTTATGCTCGACTTCGTGGACACTACTGAAGATGTTGAGGGATCCTCTCTTCTAATTTGATTTTATTTTCCTAATTGCAACTCTTTTCTTTCTCTTTGATCATTTTTGCTTCATGGACACCTAATTATCAATATGTCCCTATAAGATACTAAATCCACCAATTAAAACAGAAATATAAATTAATCCATAAAAAAATCCACGTAAACGTAAATGTTGAGTGTTATTTCTACACTCCACTGCATCTTTTGTATCCAATGTTTTTGTTGTTGTTTGGTTATGCGTATTAAAGTCCTAGTGTTGTATTTCGTGTTTTTGAGAACGTTGTTGCGAATGCACTTTTGCGCATGTTTTTTTACATGTACGTTTGTGCATGACGATTTGAGCGAGTGTGTTTGTGCATGTTTGTTGATTTGTATTAATGTCCTTGGATTGTAGTTTGTGTTTTCATGATCCTTTTTGCGAATGCACTTTTGCGTGAGTACTTTTGTGCATGCTTTTTTACTTTTACTTATGTGCGTATCTTTTGTAGCGAGTGTTTTTTTGCACGTTTCTTGATGCGCATTCTTGTCCTCGAACTGTAGCGGGTATTTTCATGATCGCTTTTAGAATCTAATTTTGACCACGTTCGATTCCGAATTTGGAAATTTGACGTTAGACAGGAATTGTAGCCAGCAGAAATAGCTTTCTAATGCCGCCGGAACAAGTTGATTTCGAGTCCGGATGAGAAAGTTATGCTCGACTTCGTGGACACTACCAAAGATGTGGAGGGATCCTCTCTTCTAATTTGACTTTAGTTTCCTAATTGCAAATCTTTTCTTACTCTTTGATCATTTTTGCTTCTTGGACACCTAATTATCAATATGTACCTATGAGATACTAAATCCACCAATTAAAACAAAAATATAGATTAATCCATAAAAAAATCCACGTAAACGTAAACATTGAGTGTTATTTCTACACTCCACTTTATCTTTTGTATCTTGTGATTTTGCTGTTGTTTGGTTATGCATATTAAAGTCCTAGTGTTGTATTTCGTGTTTTTAAGAACGTTGTTGCGAATGCACTTTTGCGCATGTTTTTTTACATGTACGTTTGTGCATGTTTTTTTACTGAGTGTGTTTGTGCATGTTTGTTGATTTGTATTAATGTCCTAGGATTGTAGTTAGTGTTTTCATGATCCTTTTTGCGAATGCACTTTTGCGTGAGTACTTTTGTGCATGATTTTGTACTTTTACTTATGTGCGTATCTTTTGTAGCGAGTGTTTTTGTGCACGTTTCTTGATGCGCATTCATGTCCTCCAACTATAGCACGTCTTATCATGATCGCTTTTGGAATCCAATTTTGACAATGTTCGAGTCCGAATTTGGAAATTTGACATTAGACTGGAATTGTAGCCAGCTGAAATAGCTTTATAATGCCACCGGAACCAGTTGATTTGGAGTCGGGATGAGAAAGTTATGCTCGACTTCGTGGACACTACCGAATTTGTTGAGGGATCCTCTCTTCTCATTTGATTTTATTTTCCTAATTGCAACTCTTTTCTTACTCTTTGATCATTTTTGCTTCATGGACACCTAATTATCAATTTGTACCTATAAGATACAAAATCCACCAATTAAAACAGAAATATAAATTAATCCATAAAAAATTCCACGTAAACGTAAACGTTGAGTGTTATTTCTACACTCCACTGTATCTTTTGTATTTAGTGCTTTTCCTATTGTTTGGTTATGCGTATTAAAGTCCTAGTGTTGTATTTTGTGTTTTTAAGTGTTAGAGTAGGTGACCAACAAGCCAACATGTGGCTGTGGTCTTTCGTATTTATTATTGTAATAAACGAACCTTTATTCGTATTAATGATTAAAACACCTTGGCATTCTATATCTTTGTCCCTTTGTCACAAGCATAGATATAGTCCTTACAGTTATTACAAGTACTAGTAATTGATCATAAGGATCGTGAGATATTTACTTAAGTATTATAACTGTAAAACGTGTTCCTAGTCAAAGGGTTACGCCACTAATGAGGATATCGGCCTTTCCCATTAAGACTAGCACTTAGTGTATTTGTACTGCATCTCATCAGTAAACGGTATTGTGATATCGGCATGCATAAGTGGGTGCTCGTAAGTTGACGAGTTCACTGAACTCCCTCACCCTAGAAATCTTTAAGTGGTTCCCAATAATCGAGTAGAGATATCTATGGTATAGTTGTACACCATTAGTCCTTATGACCTAGACATCACCGTGACTTCACTAGAGGACCAGCTGTATCGTGACCTGTCCCTGAGTTCCACCGAGGACCATCCCAAGGGCCAGTGTTCGTGCAGTCCGAAATCTAGTGGGAGGTCTGTGCATTGTAGTCAGGGATTCGATCGCTAGAATAGTCTTGGATGTCCTGTGTGTTCTGAAAGTTTGTAATCATTCTAAGTCTCTGGCCAGAGCTGACTAAGTGATGATTAGAGAATTCGATTCTCTAAGTCATGCACGTGACGATTACAACACTTAGAACGATCGCACCGTGATCGAACATATAAAGAGGTCTCGATGAACCAATGCCTCTAGTTCGATCGGGACATATGAATCGAAGGGACCGTACTGTACGTTAACTATATCTGAAGGTTCTTGCAGGCACTTCATTTGTATCTAGGGAATCATGACGCGTAGTTGCTAGACGCCAATCTTGATTCGTTGGGTGATTAAGGTGAAACGAGCTTCATCTTAATCGTAACTCGAAGGGGACGAGTTTTGACCACAAAGGGTTGTGGGCCCACGGCTAGCTTACACCTGAACCATCGAGGGTCACACTGCTCGTGCACATGAGATCTTTGAATAAACGGTCAGAGATAAAATAGTTTATCTTTGCATGATTGGAAGTCAATATGATTGAGTCCAACATTCATAATTTGGAATTATGAATGAGAATAAGAAAAGGAAAAGAATAGGCGAACGTGTTAGTGAACTTTCTAAATCGGGAAGTTTCCAAATTTAGAAAGTGCACTGAACTAGGGTTTCCACTTTTGGAAAGTTGGAAAATGAAAGATGGCACTCGTAATGACGAGGGAATTATAATGATTCCGAAAATGTAATCGTTGCAATTTTTCGGTCATTGAATTGAGAGAAACGAGCAAGTAAAAGTACTAGCGAACTTAAGCTGTTGGGCCCGGTCCAACTTAAGCCCGCTAGGGTTTTATGCAAGGGACTATAAATACATGATTTATAGGCCTTGCACAAACACACAAGAAACCCTAACCCTAAGCGGCCGTCCACTCTCTCTCTCGGCCTCTCTTTCCGCGGCCATCACCGCGCCACCGTCGCCGTTCCGTCGCCGGAATCGGCCGTTCATCGGCTGTTCCTCTTTCGGTATTCTTTCTCTTTTCGTTTCTTCCGTTTTATTCTAACTACTTCGTGTCTAGTGCCACGTTTTAGTAGATCGAAGTATACGAGGTGAAATCCGAGAGGAGGAAGATCGTAGATCAAAGAATCGAGGAGCAACGCACGAGCCGAAGCTGCACGCTGCCCCACGCGCCGCCCCGAAGCCGCGCGTATACCGCACGTGCCGCCGTGACCTCACGCGCCGCTGCTGCCGCTGCACCGCTGCTGCCCCGATTGTACGGATTGGTTTCCGTAGCAATCTCGACGTGTTAAACGCTCATACCTCACGCGTCAAGAGGTAAATCCACGAAACCCTAGTTTCGTTTCGATTAGGTTTAGACTATGATTTCATGTTTGTTTCGTATGATTTTATGTGATTATGTGTAATCGTTTTAAATCATTACAAGCATGTTATTTGGTTTAAACGCGAGCATGTTAATTGATTTAAATTCGGTTAAATTTATTAGCATGTATGTTGTTTTTAATTTCGCTGGAAGCGCAAAGGTACGCAATTAATTGATTTAATTTGTCGGGCATGTACTATGTGCGTTTTAAACTCGTTTAATTCGCATAAATTTTTGTTTTCCGCTGCGTATGCGTGCCCAAATCCCAACATTGTGCACGTTTGTTGATTTGTATTAATGTCCTAGGATTGTAGTTTGTGTTTTCCTGATCCTTTTTGCGAATGCACTTTTGCGTGAGTACTTTTGTGTGCATGCTTTTGTTCTTTTACTTATGTGCGTATCTTTTCTAACGAGTGTTTTTGTGCACGTTTCTTGATGCGCATTCATGTCCTCGAACTGTAGCACGTATTTTCATGATCGCTTTTGGAATCAAATTTTGACAATGTTCGAGCCCGGATTTGGAAATTTGACGTTAGACACGAATTGTAGCCCGCTGAAATAGCTTTCTAATGCCGCCAGAACCTGTTGATTTGGAGTCCGGATGAGAAAGTTAAGCTCGACTTCGTGGACACTACCGAAGATGTTGAGGGATCCTCTGTTCTAATTTGATTTTATTTTCCTAATTGCAACTATTTTCTTATCCTTTGACCATTTTTTCTTCATGGACACCTAATTATCCATTTGTACCTATAAGATACTAAATCCACCAATTAAAACAGAAATATAAATTAATTCGAAACAAAATCCACGTAAACGTAAACGTAGAGTGTTATTTCTACACTCCACTGTATCTTTTGTATCTAGTGTTTTTGCTGTTGTTTGGTTATGCATACTAAAGTCCTAGTGTTGTAGTTCGTGTTTTTAATAACGTTGTTGCGAATGCACTTTTGCGCATGTTTTTTTACATGTAAGTTTGTGCATGTCCAGTTGAGCGAGTGTGTTTGTGGACGTTTGTTGATTTGTATTAATGTCCTAGGATTGTAGTTTGTGTTTTCCTGATCCTTTTTGCGAATGCACTTTTGCGTGAGTACTTTTGTGCATGCTTTTGTACTTTTACTTATGTGCGTATCTTTTCTAACGAGTGTTTTTGTGCACGTTTCTTGATGCGCATTCATTTCCTCGAACTGTAGCACGTATTTTCATGATCGCTTTTGGAATCAAATTTTGACAATGTTCGATCCCGAATTTGGAAATTTGACGTTAGACAGGAATTGTAGCCCGCTGAAATAGCTTTCTAATGCCGCCGGAACCTGTTGATTTGGTGTCCGGATGAGAAAGTTATGCTCGACTTCGTGGATACTACAGAAGATGTTGATGGATCCTCTCTTCTAATTTGATTTTATTTTCCTAATTGCAACTATTTTCTTACTCTTTGATCATTTTTTCTTCATGGACACCTAATTATCCATTTGTACCTATAACATACTAAATTCACCAATTAAAATAGAAATATAAATTAATCCGAAACAAAATCCACGTAAACGTAAACGTAGAGTGTTATTTCAACACTCCACTGTATCTTTTGTATCTAGTGTTTTTGCTGTTGTTTGGTTATGCATATTGAAGTCCTAGTGTTGTTGTTCGTGTTTTTAATAACGTTGTTGCGAATGCACTTTTGCGCATGTTTTTTTACATGTAAGTTTGTGCATGTCCAGTTGAGGGAGTGTGTTTGTGCACGTTTGTTGATTTGTATTAATGTCCTAGGATTGTAGTTTGTATTTTCCTGATCCTTTTTACGAATGCACTTTTGCGTCAGTACTTTTGTGCATGCTTTTGTACTTTTACTTGTGTGCGTATCTTTTCTAACGAGTGTTTTTGTGCACGTTTCTTGATGCGCATTCATGTCCTCGAACTGTAGCACGTATTTTCATGATCGATTTTGGAATCCAATTTTGACAATGTTCGAGCCCGAATTTGGTAATTTGCCGTTAGACAGGAATTGTAGCCAGCTGAAATAGGTTTCTAATGCCGCCGGAACCTGTTGATTTTGAGTCCGGATGAGAAAGTTATGCTCGACTTCGTGGACACTACCGAAGATGTTGAGGGATCCTCTCTTCTAATTTGATTTTATTTTCCTAATTGCAACTATTTTCTTACTCTTTGATCATTTTTTCTTCATGGACACCTAATTTTCCATTTGTACCTATAAGATACTAAATCCAACAATTAAAACAAAAATATAAATTAATCAGAAACAAAATCCACGTAAACGTAAACGTAGAGTGTTATTTCTACACTCCACTGTATGTTTTGTATCTAGTGTTTTTGTTGTTGTTTGGTTATGCATATTAAAGTCCTAGTGTTGTAGTTCGTGTTTTTAATCACGCTGTTGCGAATGCACTTTTGCGCATGTTTTTTTACATGTAAGTTTGTGCATGTCCAGTTGAGCGAGTGGGTTTGTGCACGTTTGTTGATTTGTATTAATGTCCTAGGATTGTAGTTTGTGTTTTCCTGATCCTTTTTGCGAATGCACTTTTGCGTGAGTACTTTTGTGCATGCTTTTGTACTTTTACTTATGTGCGTATCTTTTCTAACGAGTGTTTTTGTGCACGTTTCTTGATGCGCATTCATGTCCTCAAACTGTAGCACGTATTTTCATGATCACTTTAGGAATCAGATTTTGACAATGTTCGAGCCCGAATTTGGAAATTTGACGTTAGACAGGAATCGTAGCCCGCTGAAATAGCTTTCTAATGCCGCCAGAACCTGTTGATTTGGAGTCCGGATGAGAAAGTTAAGCTCGACTTCGTGGACACTACCGAAGATGTTGAGGGATCCTCTGTTCTAATTTGATTTTATTTTCCTAATTGCAACTATTTTCTTATCCTTTGACCATTTTTTCTTCATGGACACCTAATTATCCATTTGTACCTATAAGATACTAAATCCACCAATTAAAACAGAAATATAAATTAATTCGAAACAAAATCCACGTAAACGTAAACGTAGAGTGTTATTTCTACACTCCACTGTATCTTTTGTATCTAGTGTTTTTGCTGTTGTTTGGTTATGCATACTAAAGTCCTAGTGTTGTAGTTCGTGTTTTTAATAACGTTGTTGCGAATGCACTTTTGCGCATGTTTTTTTACATGTAAGTTTGTGCATGTCCAGTTGAGCGAGTGTGTTTGTGGACGTTTGTTGATTTGTATTAATGTCCTAGGATTGTAGTTTGTGTTTTCCTGATCCTTTTTGCGAATGCACTTTTGCGTGAGTACTTTTGTGCATGCTTTTGTACTTTTACTTATGTGCGTATCTTTTCTAACGAGTGTTTTTGTGCACGTTTCTTGATGCGCATTCATTTCCTCGAACTGTAGCACGTATTTTCATGATCGCTTTTGGAATCAAATTTTGACAATGTTCGATCCCGAATTTGGAAATTTGACGTTAGACAGGAATTGTAGCCCGCTGAAATAGCTTTCTAATGCCGCCGGAACCTGTTGATTTGGTGTCCGGATGAGAAAGTTATGCTCGACTTCGTGGATACTACAGAAGATGTTGATGGATCCTCTCTTCTAATTTGATTTTATTTTCCTAATTGCAACTATTTTCTTACTCTTTGATCATTTTTTCTTCATGGACACCTAATTATCCATTTGTACCTATAACATACTAAATTCACCAATTAAAATAGAAATATAAATTAATCCGAAACAAAATCCACGTAAACGTAAACGTAGAGTGTTATTTCAACACTCCACTGTATCTTTTGTATCTAGTGTTTTTGCTGTTGTTTGGTTATGCATATTGAAGTCCTAGTGTTGTTGTTCGTGTTTTTAATAACGTTGTTGCGAATGCACTTTTGCGCATGTTTTTTTACATGTAAGTTTGTGCATGTCCAGTTGAGGGAGTGTGTTTGTGCACGTTTGTTGATTTGTATTAATGTCCTAGGATTGTAGTTTGTATTTTCCTGATCCTTTTTACGAATGCACTTTTGCGTCAGTACTTTTGTGCATGCTTTTGTACTTTTACTTGTGTGCGTATCTTTTCTAACGAGTGTTTTTGTGCACGTTTCTTGATGCGCATTCATGTCCTCGAACTGTAGCACGTATTTTCATGATCGATTTTGGAATCCAATTTTGACAATGTTCGAGCCCGAATTTGGTAATTTGCCGTTAGACAGGAATTGTAGCCAGCTGAAATAGGTTTCTAATGCCGCCGGAACCTGTTGATTTTGAGTCCGGATGAGAAAGTTATGCTCGACTTCGTGGACACTACCGAAGATGTTGAGGGATCCTCTCTTCTAATTTGATTTTATTTTCCTAATTGCAACTATTTTCTTACTCTTTGATCATTTTTTCTTCATGGACACCTAATTTTCCATTTGTACCTATAAGATACTAAATCCAACAATTAAAACAAAAATATAAATTAATCAGAAACAAAATCCACGTAAACGTAAACGTAGAGTGTTATTTCTACACTCCACTGTATGTTTTGTATCTAGTGTTTTTGTTGTTGTTTGGTTATGCATATTAAAGTCCTAGTGTTGTAGTTCGTGTTTTTAATCACGCTGTTGCGAATGCACTTTTGCGCATGTTTTTTTACATGTAAGTTTGTGCATGTCCAGTTGAGCGAGTGGGTTTGTGCACGTTTGTTGATTTGTATTAATGTCCTAGGATTGTAGTTTGTGTTTTCCTGATCCTTTTTGCGAATGCACTTTTGCGTGAGTACTTTTGTGCATGCTTTTGTACTTTTACTTATGTGCGTATCTTTTCTAACGAGTGTTTTTGTGCACGTTTCTTGATGCGCATTCATGTCCTCAAACTGTAGCACGTATTTTCATGATCACTTTAGGAATCAGATTTTGACAATGTTCGAGCCCGAATTTGGAAATTTGACGTTAGACAGGAATCGTAGCCCGCTGAAATAGCTTTCTAATGCCGCCGGAACCTGTTGATTTGGTGTCTGGATGAGAAAGTTATGCTCGACTTCGTGGACACTACAAAAGATGTTGAGGGATCCTCTCTTCTAATTTGATTTTATTTTCCTAATTGCAACTATTTTCTTACTCTTTGATCATTTTTTCTTCATGGACACCTAATTATCCATTTGTACCTATAAGATACTAAATCCACCAATTAAAACAGAAATATAAATTAATCCGAAACAAAATCCACGTAAACGTAAACGTAGAGTGTTATTTCTACAATCCACTGTATCTTTTGTATCTAGTATTTTTGCTGTTGTTTTGTTATGCATACTAAAGTCCTAGTGTTGTAGTTCGTGTTTTTAATAACGTTGTTGCGAATGCACTTTTGCGCATGTTTTTTTACATGTAAGTTTGTGCATGTCCAGTTGAGCGAGTGTGTTTGTGCACGTTTGTTGATTTGTATTAATGTCCTAGTATTGTAGTTTGTGTTTTCCTGATCCTTTTTGCGAATGCACTTTTGCGTGAGTACTTTTGTGCATGCTTTTGTACTTTTACTTATGTGCGTATCTTTTCTAACGAGTGTTTTTGTGCACGTTTCTTGATGCGCATTCATGTCCTCGAACTGTAGCACGTATTTTCATGATCACTTTTGGAATCAGATTTTGACCATGTTCGAGCCCGAATTTGGAAATTTGACGTTAGACAGGAATTGTAGCCCGCTGAAATAGCTTTCTAATGCCGCCGGAACCTGTTGATTTGGTGTCCGGATGAGAAAGTTATGCTCGACTTCGTGGACACTACAGAAGATGTTGAGGGATCCTCTCTTCTAATTTGATTTACTCTTTGATCATTTTTTCTTCATGGACACCTAATTATCCATTTGTACCTATAAGATACTAAATCCACCAATTAAAACAGAAATATAAATTAATCCGAAACAAAATCCACGTAAACGTAAACGTAGAGTGTTATTTCTACACTCCACTGTATCTTTTGTATCTAGTGTTTTTGCTGTTGTTTGGTTTTGCATACTAAAGTCCTAGTGTTGTAGTTCGTGTTTTTAATAACGTTGTTGCGAATGCACTTTTGCGCATGTTTTTTTATATGTAAGTTTGTGCATGTCCAGTTGAGGAAGTGTGTTTGTGCACGTTTGTTGATTTGTATTAATGTCCTAGGATTGTAGTTTGTGTTTTCTTGATCCTTTTTGCGAATGCACTTTTGCGTGAGTACTTTTGTGCATGCTTTTGTACTTTTACTTATGTGTGTATCTTTTCTAACGAGTGTTTTTGTGCACGTTTCTTGATGCGCATTCATGTCCTCGAACTGTAGCACGTATTTTCCTGATCGCTTTTGGAATCCAATTTTGACAATGTTCGAGCCCGAATTTGGAAATTTGACGTTAGACAGGAATTGTAGCCAGCTGAAATAGCTTTCTAATGACGCCGGAACCTGTTGATTCGGAGTCCAGATTAGAAAGTTATGCTCGACTTCGTGGACACTACTGAAGATGTTGAGGGATCCTCTCTTCTAATTTGATTTTATTTTCCTAATTGCAACTATTTTCTTACTCTTTGATCATTTTTTCTTCATGGACACCTAATTTTCCATTTGTACCTTTAAGATACTAAATCCACCAATTAAAACAGAAATATAAATTAATCCGAAACAAAATCCACGTAAACGTAAACGTAGAGTGTTATTTCTACACTCCACTGTATTTTTTGTATCTAGTGTTTTTGTGGTTGTTTGGATATGCATATTAAAGTCCTAGTGTTGTAGTTCGTGTTTTTAATCACGCTGTTGCGAATGCACTTTTGCGCATGTTTTTTTACATGTAAGTTTGTGCATGTCCAGTTGAGCGAGTGGGTTTGTGCACGTTTGTTGATTTGTATTAATGTCCTAGGATTGTAGTTTTTGTTTTCGTGATCCTTTTTGCGAATGCACTTTTGCGTGAGTACTTTTGTGCATGCTTTTGTACTTTTACTTATGTGCGTATCTTTTCTTACGAGTGTTTTTGTGCACGTTTCTTGATGCGCATTCATGTCCTCGAACTGTAGCACGTATTTTCATGATCGCTTTTGTAATCAAATTTAGACAATGTTCGAGCCCGAATTTGGAAATTTGACGTTACACCGGAATTGTAGCCCGCTGAAATAGCTTTCTAATGCCGCCGGAAACTGTTGATTTGGTGTCCGGATGAGAAAGTTATGCTCGACTTCGTGGACACTACCGAAGATGTTGAGGGATCCTCTCTTCTAATTTGATTTTATTTTCCTAATTGCAACTTTTTTCTTACTCTTTGATCGTTTTTTCTTCATGGACACCTAATTATCCATTTGTACCTATAAGATACTAAATCCACCAATTAAAACAGAAATATAAATTAATCCAAAAAAAAATCCACGTAAACGTAAACGTAGAGTGTTATTTCTACACTCCACTGTATCTTTTGTATCTAGTGTTTTTTGTAGCACCCCCCTTCTTATCGGGCGATAAATCGAACCGGTTTATCGGAATATTCATTTAAACTAGCGGAAGCAAAGGATCTCTTTGTAATTTTTAAAACTTTGGAATGGGATGAAAATGCAATTATTAAACTTTGCATTTTTTTTTTTTTTTGAAATATTTCTTAGGTTACTTTTAGCCGAATAAAGGTTTCGTTTGGAAACAAATTTCGAGAGGAGGATTTTCATTCGAGTGCTACACTATCAACTATCGATTTTGGTTCGAAAAGAAATCAGAGTTTTGAAAGGGTATTTTGGTGATTAATTCGAAAATTACTAATTGAGGCGTGGAAATAACGAATTTACCAAACGGGCTATTTTACAATAGAAGTACGATCTATACCGGATTTGAGTTCAAAAGGTACGAAAAGGAAAATACGGAGGTTTAATTTACATCACCAAAAGAAAAATCCAAAATATTTAGCATCGTTCATAGGTCCTCGTACAACTTCCAGACATCCCGGGCAAGACATCGATCCGCTACTCAATCAATTCCGGTGGAGGGTTACTATTACTATTACCTGCAATTAAAAGACATCTATATGAGCTATAAAGCTCAGTAAGAAATCTGATGAAATATCAAACTTTGAAAATACGTTATATATAATATATAATATATATAGTTACCCTTACTCACGTTCCAAACAACATAAGGCGAACGGTTAATCACATAATTCACGAAAACACATTATTCACACATAAACACGTACTTATGCAAAATGACTAAAATGCAATTTTTATGAAAATCGTGTAAAAACATTTTTCGTTTATCGGATCCGTGAAAGATTAATTTATGTGCCTAGCAGTAAACTATAAAGCGTTTCGAGCCCGTTCTGTAAAACCATCATGTATTTCATCCTTGGATACCGGCCCACCGTATCCCGTTTATTCACTAAGCACTAACTTTTGTGCCTAGCAATAAACTATAAAGCGTTTCGAGCCCGTTCTATTGTGGAATCAAACCACGTATTTCATTCTAGTCGGATACCGGCCCACCGTATCCCGTTTATTCACTAAGCATTCCATTAATCTTTCAATTTAAAAACCATTAAATGCAACTTTTCGAAATCATGCTTATGACCCACACGTAACATCACATCTAGGTAATAATCCATTTCAATAAATTCTCACAGCAATTAATCCACATACAGGCAGCAATTAAAAGTACAAAATCTGAAAATCTCATCATTCATAGCCATTAAATCAAAGACATGAAAATAAAAGCACAAAACATAATAAATGACATGCAAATGTCCTAATTTCGAAATAATAGAAAACTAATTCCAAACATTCCCAAATTAAATCCTAGAACTCCTAACTGACCCAAATTTCAGATTCTAATATTATTTTAAATTTTCACAAAGTTTCGAATTTTCTTGAAATTAAAAACTCAAAAATTCCATTTTTCTTTTAAAAATCAAAACCTCTAATATAACTTCGATTACTTTGAAAACTTTTGTAAAGAAAACTCTTCCCCATTTAATGCTTGCTAGAAAAACAGATTTAAACTTTAGAAATGAGAGATTTTTCGGAAATTGCAGTTTTGACCCCAAAGTTTCAAGATTTACACATGCAATCACACTAAAAGTTCAAAATCCACTTTTTTATGAAAACCCCTAACAATCTGAGATTTTACTTTGAAAAATGCAGAAAACAAAGTTAAAAAGTTACTTTATGCAGAAATTACGAAAATTACATATTTCACCCCAAAATCTCTAGATCTATACATGCAAGACCACTAGAAGTTCAAAAATCACTCTTTTCTTACAAAACTTCTTAAATCCGAATTTTTTGTTCAATAAATGCTGGAAAACAGTTTTGAAAACACATTTAAGACTGACTTTTCAAAAATTACAGATTTGACGCAAAACTTTTGAAGATCTACACATGCAACCACATAAAAGTTCAAAAATTCATTTTTCTTGAAACCCCTTTTAGAAATCCGAAATTTCTAATGCTTTTGGCCAATAAAGGTTGTATCTACCCACTACCAACATAGATGATGCATGCAAGAACAAGAAATCAACAATAAACACCTCTTTTCCATTTTTCCCCAAAAAGCCCTAATTTTTTCGAAATCACTCCCAATCTTTTAGAAAATTTTGAAAACCATTTCAATACTATTGATGCCATTAAATTGCAGCAAGAAATCAGAATTTCTTACCTTAAAATCGAAGAGAAGAAAGCAACCGAAAGAAGAGATGCACTCAAACACCGAAAGCTAACCAAGGTACTTTGATTGTGGAAGAGATTGAGTGGGTTTTCAAATGAGATGTATATTTCTTTGATGAGTAGTGATCTAGGCTGCTCCATGACCGTGGTTAAATAGGGGAAATTTAAAGTGATTTTGGGATTTCTTTAAAAAAATGGGAGTTGATGTGGAAGGAGATGAAGAATGGAGGTGGTGATGTTTACGGTGGAGAGAGGAGAAGGAGACAAGTAGGGGGTTTAGGTGTTGGAAGAATAAAGAAAAAGAGTGGCTTTTAATCCTACTAAGCAAGTGGGTTTAGGCAAAATAATTAGCATTTGCCAAGTGGAAAGGCATGCAATATTATCTCTAATTTATTTATTTAAAATAAAACACCACTTGCATAAACACCACACACATCCACACGGTCATACACACATATATACGGACATATATATATATATATATATATATATATATATATATATATATATATATATATATACACACACATATATGTCTACTTAATTATACTTATAATGCATGTAATAGTATGTGTATGTGTATATATATATATGCATGCATGAAAATGTATAACTATATGTATGTACGTGTATATATATATATATAATCATATTATATATATATTTCACATAAGTTACCATATTTCGAAAACAATCAAGACATGTAATTATTCACATAAGTCACGTAATTCACGAAATTCCTAGAATTTCAATTTACGGAAATGATACTAAATCACATAATTCACACATATATATCTACTCACGAATTTTACAAAATAAATATCATGAAATAATTTAAATAACGCATGCAATTATTCACGTAAGTCACGTAATATCATGTAATAATATTACCTAAGGATTCTCGAGTTAGAAATATTAGTTTCGGGTTTTAGGGTTTTCGGGTTTTGGAAAGGTGGGGTGTTACAATCTCCCCCCCCCCTTAAAGAAATTTTGTCCCCAAAATTTGTTACCGGGTCACCCGAACACTTCCGGGCGCATTTCTTCTTCTTGTTCCCATGTGGCTTCGTCGGGTGTATGGTTTTGCCAGGGGATTTTAACGAATTTTAGGTCTCGGTTTCGAAGGGTTTTGGTTTTCAAATCAAGTATTTGGGAAGGTTTCTCATCGTAGGATAGGTTAGGGTTTAGTTCGATTGGTTCGGTTTTCAATACTTGGTCTGGACTGCGAATGTATTTGCGAAGAATTGAAATGTGGAAGACATTGTGAAAGTTGGATAAATTGGGTGGTGAGGCTAGTCGATAGGCGCGAGTACCGACTTTGTCGAGAATTTCGAATAGGCCAATAAATCGCGGTGCTAATTTTCCCTTTTTCCCAAATCGCATAATTCCTTTGAAAGGCGCCACTTTTAAGAATACGGAGTCTCCGACTTCGAATTCGAGATCTCTCCTTCGAGTGTTGGCATAGCTTTGTTGTCGATCTTGGGCGATTCGCATTTTCTCGCGGATATTCTTGATGATATCGACGGTTTGTTGGACTAGGTCGGGACCAAGAAATTTTCTTTCGCCGATTTCGTCCCAATGGAGCGGGGACCTACATTTGCGGCCGTAAAGAGCTTCGTAGGGTGCCATTTCAATTGACGAGTGAAAGCTATTGTTGTATGCAAATTCGATTAGTGGAAGGCGGGATTCCCAATTTCCTCCAAAGTCGAGAATACAAGCGCGGAGAAGATCTTCTAGGGTTTTGATAGTTCGTTCGGATTGGCCGTCGGTTTGGGGGTGATAGGCGGTGCTGAAGTTTAATCGCGTTCCGAGGTTTTCGTGCTAACTTTTCCAGAATTTTGACGCGAATCGAGGGTCTCGGTCGGAAATAATGGAGAGGGGGACACCGTGGAGTCGGACTATTTCACGGACGTATAGTTCGGTCAGCTTCTCTAAACTGAAAGTCATTCGGACCGGAAGAAAGTGAGCCGTCTTGGTTAGTCGGTCGACGATCACCCAAATGGCGTCGGATCCCTTTTGGGTCTTCGGAAATCCTTGCACGAAGTTCATCGTGACAGCTTCCCATTTCCACTCCGGGATTAGGTTTGATTGAAGTAGGCCTCCGGGTTTTTGATGTTCCGCTTTGACTTGTTGGCACACTAGGCATTCGGCGACGAATCGGGCCACGTCTTTCTTCATTCCAGGCCACCAATAAAGCTTTTTGAGGTCTTGGTACATTTTGGTTTCTTCGGGATGGCAAGTGTACGCGGTTTGAGCTTCGGTTAGTATTAGTCGGCGGACATTTGGATCGTCGGGAATATAAATTTCGATCTTGGAATCGGACGAGTCCTTCTTCGGAGATTCAGAAGTTTGGATTGGATTCGAGGTTATTGCGAATCGTGAGAATTTGCGGATCATTTTGTTGAGTTTACGGTAATCGATACAAAGGCGAAGGGATCCGTCTTTCTTTTTGACAAAGAGAACCGGTGCGCCCCACGGGGAATGGCTAGGTCGAACATAGCCTTTGTCGAGCAATTCTTGATTTTGGTCCTTCAGCTCTTTTAGTTACATCGGGGCCATACGGTATGGAACTTTGGAAATTGGTGTAGCTCCGGGAATGAGATTGATTTCGAACTCCATTTCTCGGTCGGGTGGAAGTCCAAGAATGTCGTCGGAAAATATATCGGGGAACTCTTGCTCCGCACGAATATCGGATATTTGGGTTTTGGTATCGGGTTCGGATTTTAGAATATCCACTAAGTAGCCGGAATGACCCTTGTGAATAAGTTTGACTGCTTTGATTGCAGAAATGATTGGAATCGAGGTTTTGGGTTGACTTTGGAATTCTTGGATTTAGCCGTTCGGATGGGGAAAAATAACCTTTTTTGAGGCACAATCGATTTGGGCTTTGAATTTGGTTAACCAGTCCATGCATAGTATAATTTTGAAGTTTTGGATTGGTAAGAGGATTAAATCGAAATTCATAGGTTGAGTGTGAACTCGGATCAGACAATTAGGTACTACTAGGTTCGACCACATTTCTTCGCCGGAGGGAATGAGAATTTGGTATTCGTGACTTAATCGACTGCTATCGTAGAGGGATCATGCTCAATTTGTTCTTGAGTCATGGCAAATACACGGCCGGGGACGGTGTTCGGAGTATTCGGACAGTCTCGTGCCTTGTGTCCGGGCTTTTGGCATCGAAAACAGTTACCCGTTCCATAGGTGCAAACTCCAAAGTGTCTTTTCCCACATTTCGGGCATATTGGTTTCGACGGTGGTGGTGGTGGTAGTGGTCCGGTTGGCTGGCGTACGGGCTGAATTTCTTTTCCTCGAAATGGACGGTTGTCAAAGTTCCCCTTTTTCCATGGGCGTTGAGTAACTCCTTGAGGTCGGCGGCTGTTTTGAATGTCTTGTTCGTCCTGGGCAGCCATGAGGGCTTTGTCTACTAGTTGTCGGAAAGTCGAGGCGTCGGACATACGAATGTCTCTGCGGATCTCGGGTTGGAGGCCACGAATGAAATGGTTCTTCTTCTCCTCGGCGTCTCGAGCGATGAATGGAGCGTAGAGGCAGCCACGTTCGAAACGACGGATGTATTCAATCATTGGCAAGTCGCCTTGGCGGAGTTCGAGGAATTCTTTGAGTTTGTGGGCTCACGTCTTTCGAGAAATATTTCTCGAAAAATTGGACTTTGAAATCGGTCCATGGCAAAGTTTCGAGGTCCGTTCCATCTTTGATTCCTTCCCACCAGTGACGAGCTTCATTTCGGAGTAGGAATATGGCACAGTGTACTCGGTCACGGTCGGTCATTTGCATGTAGTCGTAGATGACTTCGAGAGATTTGATCCACTCTTCGGCTATGGCGGGATCGGTGTTACCGTGGAATTCGGATGGGTTCATTCGGAGGAATCGTTCGTATATGGCTTGGGGTGCGTTATTTTGAGGCGGGGTTTGGTTACATTGGAGGAGTTGTTCGATTTGGCGCTGGTGGTTTTGGGCTTGTTCTCGGATTAAGTTTGAGAGGTTATTAATAGTTTGATTGTGGTCTTGTGGTTCATCGGAAGGAGTGCTCGAGTTTCCTCGGGTTATACGTCTCGCCATTATTTCTATATTAATCTACAATTAACAAGTAAAGCACGTAAAACACATAGAGTAATAAAATTAACACGGTTACCGAATGGGCCGAGCTTCGCGTCTCGAGTAGTCTTTAAACCCGTGAAGTTCGTACGAGTATCTATGAACCATGCTCTGATACCACCACTGTAGCACCCCCCTTCTTATCGGGCGATAAATCTAACCGGTTTATCGGAATATTCATTTAAACTAGCGGAAGCAAAGGATCTCTTTGTAATTTTTAAAACTTTGGAATGGGACGAAAATGCAATTATTAAACTTTGCATTTTTTTTTTTTTTGAAATATTTCTTAGGTTACTTTTAGCCGAATAAAGGTTTCGTTTGGAAACAAATTTCGAGAGGAGGATTTTCATTCGAGTGCTACACTATCAACTATCGATTTTGGTTCGAAACGAAATCAGAGTTTTGAAAGGGTATTTTGGTGATTAATTCGAAAATTACTAATTGAGGCGTGGAAATAACGAATTTACCAAACGGGCTATTTTATAATAGAAGTACGATCTATACCGGATTTGAGTTCAAAAGGTACGAAAAGGAAAATACGGAGGTTTAATTTACATCACCAAAAGAAAAACCCAAAATATTTAGCATCGTTCATAGGTCCTCGTACAACTTCCAGACATCCCGGGCAAGACCTCGATCCGCTACTCAATCCATTCCGGTGGAGGGTTACTATTACTATTACCTGCAATTAAAAGACATCTATATGAGCTATAAAGCTCAGTAAGAAATCCGATGAAATATCAAACTTTGAAATTACGTTATTTATAATATATAATATATATAGTTACCCTTACTCACGTTCCAAACAACATAAGGCGAACGGTTAATCACATAATTCACGAAAACACATTATTCACACATAAACACGTACTTATGCAAAATGACTAAAATGCAATTTTTATGAAAATCGTGTAAAAACATTTTTCGTTTATCGGATCCGTGAAAGATTAATTTATGTGCCTAGCACTAAACTATAAAGCGTTTCGAGCCCGTTCTGTAAAACCATGTATTTCATCCTTGGATACCGGCCCACCGTATCCCGTTTATTCACTAAGCACTAACTTTTGTGCCTAGCAATAAACTATAAAGCGTTTCGAGCCCGTTCTATTGTGGAATCAAACCACGTATTTCATTCTAGTCGGATACCGGCCCACCGTATCCCGTTTATTCACTAAGCATTCCATTAATCTTTCAATTTAAAAACCATTAAATGCAACTTTTCGAAATCATGCTTATGACCCACACGTAACATCACATCTAGGTAATAATCCATTTCAATAAATTCTCACAGCAATTAATCCACATACATGCAGCAATTAAAAGTACAAAATCTCAAAATCTCATCATTCATAGCCATTAAATCAAAGACATGAAAATAAAAGCACAAAACATAATAAATGACATGCAAATGTCCTAATTTCGAAATAATAGAAAACTAATTCCAAACATTCCCAAATTAAATCCTCGAACTCCTAACTGACCAAAATTTCAGATTCTAAAATTATTTTAAATTTTCACAAAGTTTCGAATTTTCTTGAAATTAAAAACTCAAAAATTCCATTTTTCTTTTAAAAATCAAAACCTCTAATATAACTTCGATTACTTTGAAAACTTTTGTAAAGAAAACTCTTCCCCATTTAATGCTTGCTGGAAAAACAGATTTAAACTTTAGAAATGAGAGATTTTTCGGAAATTGCAGTTTTGACCCCAAAGTTTCAAGATTTACACATGCAATCACATAAAAAGTTCAAAATCCATTTTTTTTATGAAAACCCCTAACAATCTGAGATTTTACTTTCAAAAATGCAGAAAACAAAGTTAAAAAGTTACTTTATGCAGAAATTTCGAAAATTACATATTTCACCCCAAAATCTCTAGATCTATACATGCAAGACCACTAGAAGTTCAAAAATCACTCTTTTCTTACAAAACTTCTTAAATCCGAATTTTTTGTTCAATAAATGCTGGAAAACAGTTTTGAAAACACATTTAAGACTGACTTCTCAAAAATTACAGATTTGACGCAAAACTTTTGAAGATCTACACATGCAACCACATAAAAGTTAAAAAAATCATTTTTCTTGAAACCCCTTTTAGAAATCCGAAATTTCTAATGCTTTTGGCCAATAAAGGTTGTATCTACCCACTACCAACATAGATGATGCATGCAAGAACAAGAAATCAACAATAAACACCTCTTTTCCATTTTTCCCCAAAAAGCCCTAATTTTTTCGAAATCACTCCCAATCTTTTAGAAAATTTTGAAAACCATTTCAATACTATTGATGCCATTAAATTGCAGCAAGAAATCGGAATTTCTTACCATAAAATCGAAGAGAAGAAAGCAACCGAAAGAAGAGATGCACTCAAACACCGAAAGCTAACCAAGGTACTTTGATTGTGGAAGAGATTGAGTGGGTTTTCAAATGAGATGTATATTTCTTTGATGAGTAGTGATCTAGGCTGCTCCATGACCGTGGTTAAATAGGGGAAATTTAAAGTGATTTTGGGATTTCTTTAAAAAAATGGGAGTTGATGTGGAAGGAGATGAAGAATGGAGGTGGTGATGTTTACGGTGGAGAGAGGAGAAGGAGACAAGTAGGGGGTTTAGGTGTTGGAAGAATAAACAAAAAGAGTGGCTTTTAATCCTACTAAGCAAGTGGGTTTAGGCAAAATAATTAGCATTTGCCAAGTGGAAAGGCATGCAATATTATCTCTAATTTATTTATTTAAAATAAAACACCACTTGCATAAACACCACACACACGGTCATACACACATATATACGGACATATATATATATATATATATATATATATATATATATATATATATATATATATATACACACACATATATGTCTACTTAATTATACTTATAATGCATGTAATAGTATGTGTATGTGTATATATATATATGCATGCATGAAAATGTATAACTATATGTATGTACATGTATATATATATATAATCATATTATATATATATTTCACATAAGTTACCATATTTCGAAAACAATCAAGACATGTAATTATTCACATAAGTCACGTAATTCACGAAATTCCTAGAATTTCAATTTACGGAAATGATACTAAATCACATAATTCACACATATATATCTACTCACGAATTTCACAAAATAAATATCATGAAATAATTTAAATAACGCATGCAATTATTCACGTAAGTCACGTAATATCATGTAATAATATTACCTAAGGATTCTCGAGTTAGAAATATTAGTTTCGGGTTTTAGGGTTTTCGGGTTTTGGAAAGGTGGGGTGTTACATTTTTGCTGTTGTTTGGTTATGCGTATTAGAGTCCTAGTGTTGTAGTTCGTGTTTTTAACAACGTTGTTGCGAATGCACTTTTGCGCATGTTTTTTTACATGTCCGTTTGTGCATGTCCAGTTGAGCGAGTGTGTTTGTGCATGTTTGTTCATTTGTATTAATGTCCTAGGATTGTAGTTTGTGTTTTCATGATCCATTTTGCGAGTGCACTTTTGTGCATGCTTTTGTACTTTTACTTATGTGCGTATCTTTTCTAGGGAGTGTTTTTGTGCACGTTTCTTGATGCGCATTCATGTCCTCGAACTGTAGCACGTATTTTCATGATCGCTTTTGGAATCCAATTTTGACAATGTTCGAGCCCGAATTTGGAAATTTAACGTTAGACAGGAATTGTAGCCAGCTGAAATAGCTTTCTAATGCCGCCGAAACCTGTTGATTTGGAGTCCGGATGAGAAAGTTATGCTCGACTTCGTGGATACTACCGAAGATGTTGAGGGATCCTCTCTTCTAATTTGATTTTATTTTTCTAATTGCAACTCTTTTTTTACTCTTTGATCATTTTTGCTTCATGGACACCTAATTATCGATTTGTACCTATAAGATACTAAATCCACCAATTAAAACAGAAATATAAATTAATTCAAAAAAAAATCCACGTAAACGTAAACGTAGAGTGTTATTTCTACACTCCACTGTATCTTTTGTATCTAGTGTTTTTGCTGTTGTTTGGTTATGCGTATTAGAGTCCTAGTGTTGTAGTTCGTGTTTTTAACAACGTTGTTGCGAATGCACTTTTGCGCATGTATTTTTACATGTACGTTTGTGCATGTCCTGTTGACCGAGTGTGTTTGTGCATGTTTGTTCATTTGTGTTAATGTCCTAGGATTGTAGTTTGTGTTTTCATGATCCATTTTGCGAGTGCACTTTTGTGCATGCTTTTGTTCTTTTACTTATGTGCGTATCTTTTCTAGCGAGTGTATTTGTTCACGTTTCTTGATGTGCATTCATGTCCTCGAACTGTAGCACGTATTTTAATGCTCGCTTTCGGAATCCAATTTTGACCATGTTCCAGTCCGAATTCGGAAATTTGACGTTAGACAGGAATTGTAGCCAGCTGAAATAGCTTTCTAATGCCGCCAGAACAAGTTGATTTCGAGTCCGGATGAGAAAGTTATGCTCGACTTCGTGGACACTACCGAATATGTTGAGGGATCCTCTCTTCTAATTTGATTTAATTTTCTTAATTGAAACTCTTTTCTTACTCTTTGATCATTTTTGCTTCATGGACACCTAATTATCGATTTGTACCTATAAGATACTAAATCCACCAATTAAAACAGAAATATAAATTGATCCAAAAAAAAATCCACGAAAAACGTTAACGTAGAGTGTTATTTCTGCACTCCACTGTATCTTTTGTATCTAGTGTTTTTGCTGTTGTTTGGTTATGCGTATTAGAGTCCTAGTGTTGTATTTCGTGTTTTTAACAACGTTGTTGCGAATGCACTTTTGCGCATGTTTTTTTACATGTACGTTTGTGCATGTCCAGTTGAGCGAGTGTGTTTGTGCATGTTTGTTCATTTGTATTAATGTCCTAGGACTGTAGTTTGTGTTTTTATGATCCATTTTGCGAGTGCACTTTTGCGTGGGTACTTTTGTCCATGCTTTTGTTCTTTAACTTATGTGCGTATCTTTTCTAGCGAGTGTTTTTGTGCACGTTTCTTGATGCGCATTCATGTCCTCGTACTGTAGCACGTATTTTCATGATCGCTTTTGGAATCCAATTTTGACAATGTTCGAGCCCGAATTCGGAAATTTGACGTTAGACAGGAATTGTAGCCAGCCGAAATAGCTTTCTAATGCCGCAGGAACCAGTTGATTTGGAGTCCGGATGAGTAAATTATGTTCGACTTCGTGGACACTACCGAAGATGTTGAGGGATCCTCTCTTCTAATTTGATTTTATTTTCCTAATTGCAACTATTTTCTTACTGTTTGATCATTTTTTCTTCATGGACACCTAATTATCCATTTGTACCTATAAGATACTAAATCCACCAATTAAAACAAAAATATAAATTATTCCGAAACAAAATCCACGTAGAGTGTTATATCTACACTCCACTATATCTTTTGTATCTAGTGTTTTTGCTGTTGTTTGGTTATACATATTAAATAAAGTCCTAGTGTTGTAGTTCGTGTTTTTAATAACGTTTTCGCGAATGCACTTTTGCGCATGTTTTTTTACATGTACGTTTGTGCATGTCCAGTTGAGCGAGTGTGTTTGTGCACGTTTGTTGATTTGTATTAATGTCCTAGGATTGTAGTTTGTGTTTTCATGATCCTTTTTGCGAATGCACTTTTGCGTGAGTACTTTTGTGCATGTTTTTGTAATTTTACTTATGTGCGTATCTTTTCTAACGAGTGTTTTTGTGCACGTTTCTTGATGCGCATTCATGTACTCGAACTGTAGCACATATTTTCATGATCGCTTTTGGAATCCAATTTTGACCATGTTCGAGTCTGAATTTGGAAATTTGACGTTAGACAGGAATTGTGGCCAGCTGAAATAGCTTTTTAATACCGCCGGAACAAGATGATTTCGAGTCCGGATGAGAAAGTTATGCTCGACTTCGTGGACACTACCGAAGATGTTGAGGGAACCTCTCTTCTAATTTGATTTTATTTTCCTAATTGCAACTCTTTTCTTACTATTTGATCATTTTTGCTTCATGGACACCTAGTTATCCATTTGTACCTATAAGATACAAAGTCCACCAATTAAAACAGACATATAAATTAATCCAAAAAAAACTCCACGTAAACATAAACGTAGAGTGTTATTTATACACTCCACTGTATCTTTTGTATCTAGTGTTTTTGCTGTTGTTTGGTTATGCGTATTAGAGTCCTTGTGTTGTAGTTCGTGTTTTTAACAAAGTTGTTGCGAATACACTTTTGCGCATGTTTTTTGACATGTACGTTTGTGCATGTCCAGTTGAGCGAGTGTGTTTGTGCATGTTTGTTCATTTGTATTAATGTCCTAGGATTGTAGTTTGTGTTTTCATGATCCATTTTGCGAGTGCACTTTTGCGTGAGTACTTTTGTGCATGCTTTTGTTCTTTTACTTATGTGCATATCTTTTCTAGCGAGTGTTTTTGTGCACGTTTCTTGATGCGCATTCATGTCCTCGAACTGTAGCACGTATTTTCATGATCGCTTTTGGAATCCTATTTTGACCATGTTCGAGTCCGAATTTGAAAATTTGACGTTAGACAGGAATTGTAGCCAGCTAAAATAGCTTCCTAATGCCGCAGGAACAAGTTGATTTCGAGTCCGGATGAGAAAGTTATGCTCGACTTCGTGGACACTACCGAAGATGTTGAGGGATCTTCTCTTCTAATTTGATTTTATTTTCTTAATTGAAACTCTTTTCTTACTCTTTGATCATTTTTGCTTCATGGACACCTAATTATCTTTTTGTACCTATAAGATACTAAATCCACCAATTGAAACAGAAATATAAATTAATCCAAAAAAAAATTCACGTAAACGTAAACGTAGAGTGTGATTTCTGCACTCCACTGTATCTTTTGTATCTAGTGTTTTTGCTGTTGTTTGGTTATGCGTATTAGAGTCCTAGTGTTGGAGTTCGTGTTTTTAACAATGTTGTTGCGAATGCACTTTTGCGCATGTTTTTTTACATGTACGTTTGTGCATGTCTAGTTGAGCGAGTATGTTTGTGCATGTTTGTTCATTTGTATTAATGTCCTAGGATTGTAGTTTGTGTTTTCATGATCCATTTTGCGAGTGCACTTTTGCGTGAGTACTTTTGTGCATGCTTTTGTTCTTTTACTTATGTGCGTATCTTTACTAGCGAGTGTTTTTGTGCACGTTTCTTGATGCGCATTCATGTCCTCGAACTATAGCACGTATTTTCATGATCGCTTTTGGAATCAAATTTTGACAATGTTCGAGCCCGAATTTGGAAATTTGACGTTAGACAGAAATTGTAGCCAGCCGAAATAGCTTTCTAATGCCGCCGGAACCAGTTGATTTGGAGTCCGGATGAGTAAATTATGCTCGACTTCGTGGACACTACCGAAGATGTTGAGGGATCCTCTCTTCTAATTTGATTTTATTTTCCTAATTGCAACTATTTTCTTACTGTTTGATCATTTTTTCTTCATGGACACCTAATTATCCATTTGTACCTATAAGATACTAAATCCACCAATTAAAACAAAAATATAAATTATTCCGAAACAAAATCCACGTAGAGTGTTATATCTACACTCCACTATATCTTTTGTATCTGGTGTTTTTGCTGTTCTTTGGTTATGCATATTAAATAAAGTCCTAGTGTTGTAGTTCGTGTTTTTAATAACGTTGTCGCGAATGCACTTTTGCGCATGTTTTTTTACATGTACGTTTGTGCATGTCCAGTTGAGCGAGTGTGTTTGTGCACGTTTGTTGATTTGTATTAATGTCCTAGGATTGTAGTTTGTGTTTTCATGATCCTTTTTGCGAATGCACTTTTGCATGAGTACTTTTGTGCATGCTTTTGTAATTTTACTTATGTGCGTATCTTTTCTAACGAGTGTTTTTGTGCACGTTTCTTGATGCGCATTCATGTCCTCGAACTGTAGCACATATTTTCATGATCGCTTTTGGAATCCAATTTTAACCATGTTCGAGTCTGAATTTGGAAATTTGACGTTAGACAGGAATTGTGGCCAGCTGAAATAGCTTTTTAATGCCGCCGGAACAAGATGATTTCGAGTCCGGATGAGAAAGTTATGCTCGACTTCGTGGACACTACCGAAGATGTTGAGGGATCCTCTCTTCTAATTTGATTTTATTTTCCTAATTGCAACTCTTTTCTTACTGTTTGATCATTTTTGCTTCATGGACACCTAGTTATCTATTTGTACCTATAAGATACAAAGTCCACCAATTAAAACAGAAATATAAATTAATCCAAAAAAAACTCCACGTAAACATAAACGTAGAGTGTTATTTATACACTCCACTGTATCTTTTGTATCTAGTGTTTTTGCTGTTGTTTGGTTATGCGTATTAGAGTCCTTGTGTTGTAGTTCGTGTTTTTAACAACGTTGTTGCGAATACACTTTTGCGCATGTTTTTTGACATGTACGTTTGTGCATGTCCACTTGAGCGAGTGTGTTTGTGCATGTTTGTTCATTTGTATTAATGTCCTAGGATTGTAGTTTGTGTTTTCATGATCCATTTTGCGAGTGCACTTTTGCGTGAGAACTTTTGCGCATGCTTTTGTTCTTTAACTTATGTGCGTATCTTTTCTAGCGAGTGTTTTCGTGCACGTTTCTTGATGCACATTCATGTCCTCGAACTGTAACACGTATTTTCATGATCGCTTTTGGAATCCAATTTTGACAATGTTCGAGTCCGAATTTGGAAATTTGACGTTAGACAGGAATTGTAGCCAGCTGAAATAGCTTTCTAATGCCGCCGGAACCAATTGATTTGGAGTCCGGATGAGAAAGTTATGCTCGACTTCGTGGACACTACCGAAGATGTTGAGGTATCCTCTCTTCTAATTTGATTTTATTTTCCTAATTGCAACTATTTTCTTACTCTTTGATCATTTTTCCTTCATGGAAACCTAACTATCCATTTGTACCTATAAGATACTAAATCCACCAATTAAAACAGAAATATAAATTAATCCAAAAAAAAATCCACGTAAACGTAAACGTAGAGTGTGATTTCTGCACTGTACTGTATCTTTTGTATCTAGTGTTTTTGCTGTTGTTTGGTTATGCGTATTAGAGTCCTAGTGTTGGAGTTCGTGTTTTTAACAACGTTGTTGCGAGTGCACTTTTGCGCATGTTTTTTTACATGTACGTTTGTGCATGTCCAGTTGAACGAGTGTGTTTGTGCATGTTTGTTCATTTGTATTAATGTCCTAGGATTGTAGTTTGTTTTTTCATGATCCTTTTTGCGAATGCACTTTTGCGTAAGTACTTTTGTGCATGCTTTTGAACTTTTACTTATGTGCGTATCTTTTCTAACGAGTGTTTGTGTGCACGTTTCTTGATGCGCATTCAAGTCCTCGAACTGTAGCACGTATTTTCATGATTGCTTTTGGAATCCAATTTTGAAAATGTTCGAGCCCAAATTTGGAAATTTGACGTTAGACAGGAATTGTAGCTAGTTGAAATAGCTTTCTAATGCCGCCGGAACCTGTTGATTTGGAGTCCGGATGAGAAAGTTATGCTCGACTTCGTGGACACTACCGAAGATGTTGAGGGATCCTCTCTTCTAATTTGATTTTATTTTCCTAATTGCAATTATTTCTTACTCTTTGATCATTTTTTCTTCATGGACATCTAATTATCCATTTGTACCTATAAGATACTAAATCCAGCAATTAAAACAGCAATATAAATTAATCCGAAACAAAATCCACGTAAACGTAAACGTAGAGTGTTATTTCTACACTCCACTTTATCTTTTGTATCTAGTGTTTTTGCTGTTGTTTGGTAATGCATATTAAAGTCCTAGTGTTGTAGTTCGTGTTTTTAATAACGTTGTTGCGAATGCACTTTTGCGCATGTTTTTTTACATGTACGTTTGTGCATGTCCAGTTGAGCGAGTGTGTTTGTGCACGTTTGTTGATTTGTATTAATGTCCTAGGATTGTAGTTTGTGTTTTCATGAACCTTTTTGCGAATGCACTTTTGCGTGAGTACTTTTGTGCATGCTTTAGTACTTTTACTTATGTGCGTATCTTTTCTAACGAGTGTTTTTGTGCACGTTTCTTGATGCGCATTAATGTCCTCGAACTGTATCACATATTTTCATGATCGCTTTTGGAATCCAGATTTGACCATGTTCGAGTCTGAATTTGGAAATTTCACGTTAGACAGGAATTGTAGCCAGCTTAAATAGCTTTGTAATGCCCCCAGAACAAGTTGATTTCGAGTCCGGATGAGAAAGTTATGCTCGACATCGTGGACACTACCGAAGATGTTGAGGGATCCTCTCTTCTAATTTGATTTTATTTTCCTAATTGCAACTCTTTTCTTACTCTTTGATCATTTTTGCGTCATGGACTCCTAGTTATCCATTTGTACCTATAAGATACAAAATCAACCAATTAAAACAGAAATATAAATTTATCCAAAAAAAACTCCACGTAAACATAAACGTAGAGTGTTATTTCTACACTCCACTGTATCTTTTGAATCTAGTGTTTTTGCTGTTGTTTGGTTATGCGTATTAGCGTCCTAGTGTTGTAGTTCGTGTTTTTAACAACGTTGTTGCGAATGCACTTTTGCGCATGTTTTTTTACATGTACGTTTGTGCATGTCCAGTTGAGCGAGTGTGTTTGTGCATGTTTATTCATTTGTATTAATGTCCTAGGATTGTAGTTTGTGTTTTATGATCCATTTTGCGAGTGCACTTTTGCGTGAGTACATTTGTGCATGCTTTTGTTCTTTTACTTATGTGCGTATCTTTTCTAGCGAGTGTTTTTGTGCACGTTTCTTGATGCGCATTCATGTCCTCGAACTGTAGCAAGTATTTTCATGATCGCTTTTGGAATCCAATTTTGACAATGTTCGAGTCCGAATTTGGAAATTTGACGTTAGACAGGAATTGTAGCCAGCTCAAATAGCTTTCTAATGCCGCCAGAACCAATTGATTTGGAGTCCGGATGAGAAAGTTATGCTCGACTTCGTGGACACTACCGAAGATGTTGAGGGATCCTCTCTTCTAATTTGATTTTATTTTCCTAATTGCAACTATTTTCTTACTCTTTGATCATTTTTTCTTCATGGACACCTAATTATCCATTTGTACCCATAAGATACTAAATCCACCAATTAAAAAAGAAATATAAATTAATCCGAAACAAAATCCACGTAAACGTAAACGTAGAGTGTTATTTCTACACTCCACTGTATCTTTTGTATCTAGTGTTTTTGCTGTTGTTTAGTTATGCATATTAAAGCCCTAGTGTTGTAGTTCGTGTTTTTAATAACGTTGTTGCGAATGCACTTTTGCGCATGTTTTTTTACATGTACGTTTGTGCATGTCCAGTTGAGCGAGTGTGTTTGTGCACGTTTGTTCATTTGTATTAATGTCCTAGGATTGTAGTTTGTGTTTTCATGATCCTTTTTGCGAATGCACTTTTGCGTGAGTACTTTTGTGCATGCTTTTGTACTTTTACTTATGTGCGTATCTTTTCCAACGAGTGTTTTTCTGCACGTTTCTTGATGCGCATTCATGTCCTCGAACTGTAGCACGTATTTTCATGATCGCTTTTGGAATCCAATTTTGACCATGTTCGAGTCCGAATTCGGAAATTTGACGTTAGACAGGAATTGTAGTCAGCTGAAATAGCTTTCTAATGCCGCTGGAACAAGTTGATTTCGACTCCGGATGAGAAAGTTATGCTCGACTTCGTGGACACTACCGAAGATGTTGAGGGATCCTCTCTTCTAATTTGATTTTATTTTCCTAATTGCAACTCTTTTCTTTCTCTTTGATCATTTTTGCTTCATGGACACCTAGTTATCCATTTGTACCTATAAGACACAAAATCCACCAATTAAAACAGAAATATAAATTAATCCAAAAAAAACTCCACGTAAACGTAAACGTACAGTGTTATTTCTACACTCCACTGTATCTTTTGTATCTAGTGTTTTTGCAGTTGTTTAGTTATGCATAATAAAGTCCTAGTGTTGTAGTTTGTGTTTTTAACAACGTTGTTGCGAATGCACTTTTGCGCATGTTTTTTAACATGTACGTTTGTGCATGTCAAGTTGAGCGAATGTGTTTGTGCATGTTTGTTCATTTGTATTAATGTCCTAGGACTGTAGTTTGTGTTTTTATGATCCATTTTGCGAGTGCACTTTTGCGTGGGTACTTTTGTGCATGCTTTTGTTCTTTAACTTCTGTGCGTATCTTTTCTAGCGAGTGTTTTTGTGCACGTTTCTTGATGCGCATTCATGTCCTCGTACTGTAGCACGTATTTTCATGATCGCTTCTGGAATCCAATTTTGACAATGTTCGAGTCCGAATTTGGAAATTTGACGTTAGACAGGAATTGTAGCCAGCTCAAATAGCTTTCTAATGCCGCTAGAACCAATTGATTTGGAGTCCGGATGAGAAAGTTATGCTCGACTTCGTGGACACTACCGAAGATGTTGAGGGATCCTCTCTTCTAATTTGATTTTATATTCCTAATTGCAGCTCTTTTCTTACTCTTTGATCATTTGTTTGGTTATGCGTATTAGAGTCCTAGTGTTGTAGTTCGTGTTTTTAACAACGTTGTTACGAATGCACTTTTGCGTGAGTACTTTTGTGCATGCTTTTGTAGTTTTACTTATGCGTGTATCTTTTCTAGCGAGTGTTTTTGTGCACGTTTCTTGATGCGCATTCATGTCCTTGAATTGTAGTACGTATTTTCATGATCGCTTTCGTTATCCAATTTTGACCATGTTCGTGTCCGAAGTTTGAAATTTGCCGTTAGACAGGAATAGTAGCCCACTGAAACAGCTTTCTTATGCTGCGGGAACCGGTTGATTTGGAGTGCCGATGAGAGATTTATGCTCGACTTCGTGGACACTACCAAAGATGTTGAGGGATTCTCTCTTCTAATTTGATTTTATTTTCTTAATGGCAACTCCTTTCTTACTCTTTGATCATTTTTGCTTCCGGGACACTTAATTTTCGATTTGTACCTATAAGATACCAAATACACCAATTAAAATCCACCAATTAAAACACAAATATAAATTAATCCAAACAAAAATCCACGTAAACGTAAACGTCGAGTATTATTGCTACATTCTGTTGTATCTTTATTATGTAGTGTTTTTGTTGTTGTTTGTTGATGCGTATTAAAGTCCTAGTGTTGTAGTTCGAGATTTTAAGAACGTTGTTGCGGATGCACTTTTGCGCATGTCTTTTTACATGTACGTTTGTGCATGTCCATTTGAGCGAGCATCTTTTGCTCATGTTTGTTGAATTGTATTAATGTCCTAGGATTGTAATTTGTGTTTTCATGATCCTTTTTACGAATGCACATTTGCGTGAGTACTTCTGTGCATGCTTTTGTTCTTTTACTTATGCGCGTATCTTTTCTAGCGAGTGTTTTTGTGCACGTTTCTTGATGCGCATTCAAGTCCTTGAATTGTAGTACGTATTTTCATGATCGCTTTTGTTATAAAATTTTGACCATGTTCGAGTCTGAATTTTGAAATTTGCCGTCAGACACGAATTGTACCTCACTGAAATAGCTTTCTAATGCCGCCGGAACCAGTTGATTTGGTGTCCGGATGAGAGAGTTATGCTCGACTTCGTGGACACTACCAAAGATGTTGAGGGATTCTCTCTTCTAATTTGATTTTATTTTCTTAATAACAACTCTTTTCTTACTCTTTGATCAATTGTGCTTCCTGGACACCTAATTTTCGATTTGTACCTATAAGATACCAAATACACCAATTAATATCCACCAATTAAAACATAAATATAAATTAATCCAAACAAAAATCCACGTAAACGTAAACGTCGAGTATTATTGCTACACTCGACAATATCATTTTTATGTAGTGTTTTTGTTGCTGTTTGTTGATGCGTATTAAAGTCCTAGTGTTGTTGTTCGTGTTTTTCAGAACGTTGTTGCGGATGCACTTTTTGCGCATGTCTTTTTACATGTACGTTTGTGCATGTCTAGTTGAGCGAGTGTGTTTGTGCATGTTTGTTGATTTGTATTAATGTCCTAGGATTGTAGTTTGTGCTTTCATGATCCTTTTTGCGAATGCACATTTGCGTGAGTACTTTTGTGCATGTTTTTGTACTTTTACTTATGCGCGTATCTTTTCTTGCGAGAGTTTTTGTGCACGTTTCTTGATGCGCATTCATGTCCTTGAATTGTAGTACGTATTTTCATGATCGCTTTTGTTATCCAATTTTGACCATGTTCGAGTCCGAATTTTGAAATTTGCAGTTAGACAGGAATTGTAGCCCACTGAAATTGCTTTCTAATGCCGCCGGAACCGGTTGATTTGGAGTCCGGATGAGAGAGTTATGCTCGACTTCGTGGACACTACCAAAGATGTTGAGGGATTCTCTCTTCTAATTTGATTTTTTTTTTAATTTCAACTCTTTTCTTACTCTTTGATCATTTTTCCTTCGTGGACACCTAATTTTTTATTTGTACCCATAAGATACCAAACCCACCAATTAAAATCGAAATATAAATTAATCCAAACAAAAATCCACGTAAACGGAAAAAACGAGTATTATTGCTACACACCAGTGTATCTTTTTTATGTAGTGTTTTTGCTGTTGTTTGTTGATGCGTATTAAAGTCCCAGTGTTGTAGTTCCCGTTTTTAAGAACGTTGTTGCAGATGCACTTTTGCACATGTTTTTTTACATGTACGTTTGTGCATGTCCATTTGAGCGAGCATGTTTGTTGATTTGTATTAATGTCCTAGGATTGTGGTTTGTGTTTTCATGATCCTTTTTGCGAATGCACTTTTGGGTGAGTACTTTTGTGCATGCTTTTGTACTTTTACTTATGCGGGTATCTTTTCTAGCGAGTGTTTTTGTGCACGTTTCTTGATGCGCATTCATGTCCTTGAATTGTAGTACGTATTTTCATGATCGCTTTTGTTATCCAGTTTTGACCATGTTCGAGTCTGAATTTTGAAAATTGCCGTTAGACAGGAATTGTAGCCCATTGAAATAGCTTTCTAATGCCGCCGGAACCAGTTGATTTGGAGTCGGGATGAGAGAATTATGATCGACTTCGTGGACACTACCAAAAATATTGAGGGATTATCTCTTCTAATTTGATATTATTTCATAATAACAACTCTTTTCTTACTCTTTGATCATTTTTGCCTCCTGGACACCTAATTTTTGATTTCTACCTATAAGTTACCAAATACACCAATAAATATCCACCAATTAAAACAGAAATATAAATTAATCCAAACAAAAATCCACGTAAACGTAAACGTCGAGTATTATTGCTACACTCGACTGTATCTTTTTTATGTAGTGTTTTTGTTGTTGTTTGTTGATGCGTATTAAAGTCCTAGTGTTGTTGTTCGTGTTTTTCAGAACGTTGTTGCGGATGCACTTTTGCGCATGTCTTTTTACATGTACGTTTGTGCATGTCTAGTTGAGCGAGTGTGTTTGTGCATGTTTGTTGATTTGTATTAATGTCCTAGGATTGTAGTTTGTGCTTTCATGATCCTTTTTGCGAATGCACATTTGCGTGAGTACTTTTGTGCATGTTTTTGTACTTTTACTTATGTGCGTATCTTTTCTTGCGAGAGTTTTTGTGCACGTTTCTTGATGCGCATTCATGTCCTTGAATTGTAGTACGTATTTTCATGATCGCTTTTGTTATCCAATTTTGACCATGTTCGAGTCCGAATTTTGAAATTTGCAGTTAGACAGGAATTGTAGCCCACTGAAATTGCTTTCTAATGCCGCCGGAACCGGTTGATTTGGAGTCCGAATGAGAGAGTTATGCTCGACTTCGTGGACACTACCAAAGATGTTGAGGGATTCTCTCTTCTAATTTGATATTTGTTTTTTAATTTCAACTCTTTTCTTACTCTTTGATCATTTTTGCTTCGTGGACACCTAATTTTTTATTTGTACCCATAAGATACCAAATCCACCAATTAAAATCGAAATATAAATTAATCCAAACAAAAATCCACGTAAACGTAAACGTCGAGTAAATTGCTACACACCAGTGTATCTTTTTTATGTAGTGTTTTTGTTGTTGTTTGTTGATGCGTATTAAAGTCCCAGTGTTGTAGTTCCCGTTTTTAAGAACGTTGTTGAAGATGCACTTTTGCGCATGTTTTTTTACATGTACGTTTGTCCATGTCCATTTGAGCGAGCATGTTTGTTGATTTGTATTAATGTCCTAGGATTGTAGTTTGTGTTTTCATGATCATTTTTGCGAATGCACTTTTGCGTGAGTACTTTTTGCATGCTTTTGTAATTTTACTTATGTGCGTATCTTTTCTAGCGAGTGTTTTTGTGCACGTTTCTTGATGCGCATTCATGTCCTTGAATTATAGTACGTATTTTCATTATCGCTTTTGTTATCACATTTTGACCATGTTCGAGTCCGAATTTTGAAATTTGCCGTTTGACAGGAATTGTAGCCCACTGAAATAGCTTTCAAATGCCGCCGGAACCGGTTGATTTGGAGTCCGAATGAGAGAGTTATGCTCGACTTCGTGGAGACTAACAAAGATGTTGAGGGATTCTCTCTTCTAATTTGATTTTATTTTCTTAATTGCAACTGTTTTCTTACTCTTGGATCATTTTTGCTTCCTAGACACGTAATTTTCAATTTGTACCTATAAGATACCAAATCCACCAATTAAAATCCACCAATTAAAACAGAAATATAAAGTAATCCAAACAAAAATCCACCTAAACATGAACGTCAAGTATTATTGCGACTCTCCACTGTATCTTTTTTATGTAGTGTTTTTTCTGTAGTTTTTTGATGCATATTAAAGTCCTAGTGTTGTAGTTCGTGTTTTTAAGAACGTTGTTGCGGATTCACTTTTGCGCATGTTTTTTTACATGTACGTTTGTGCATGTCCAGTTGAGCGAGTGTGTTTGTGAACGTTTGTTGATTTGTATTAATGTCCTAGGATTGTAGTTTGTGTTCTCATGATCCTTTTTGCGAATGCACTTTTGCGTGAGTACTTTTGTGCATTCTTTTGTACTTATACTTATGTGCGTATCTTTTCTAGCGAGTGTTTTTGTGCGCGTTTCATAATGCGCATTCATGTCCTCGAACTGTAGTACGTATTTTCATGATCGCTTTTGGAATCCAATTTCGACCATGTTCGAGTCCGAATTTGGAAATTTGACGTTAGACAGGAGTTGTAGCCAGCTGAACTAGCATTCTAATGCCGCCGAAACAAGTTGATTTTGAGTTCGGATGAGAAAGTTATGCTCGACTTCGTGGACACTACCGAAGATGTTGAGGGATCCTCTCTTCTAATTTGATTTTATTTTCCTAATTGCAACTCTTTTCTTACTCTTTGCTCATTTTTGCTTCATGGACACCTAATTATCAATTTGTACCTATAAGATACTAAATCCACCAGTTAAAACAGAAATATAAATTAATCCAAAAAAAAAATCCACGTAAACGTAAACGTAGAGTGTTATTTCTACACTCCACTGTATCTTTTGTATCTAGTGTTTTTGCTGTTGTTTGGTTATGCATACTAATGTCCTAGTGTTATAGTTCGTGTTTTTAATAACGTTGTTGCGAATGCACTTTTGCGCTTGTTTTTTTACATGTACGTTTGTGCATGCCCAGTTGAGCGAGTGTGTTTGTACATGTTTGTTCATTTGTATTAATGTCCTAGGATTGTAGTTTGTGTTTTCATGATCCATTTTGCGAGTGCACGTTTGCGTAAGTACTTTTGTGCATGCTTTTGTTCTTTTACTTATGTGCGTATCTTTTCTAGCGAGTGTTTTTGTGCACGTTTCTTGATGCGCATTCATGTCCTCGAACTGTAGCACGTATTTTCATGATCGCTTTTGGAATCCAATTTTGACCATGTTCGAGTCCAAATTTGGAAATTTTACGTTAGACAGGAATTGTAGCCAGATTAAATAGCTTTCTAATGCCGCCGGAACCAGTTGATTTGGAGTCCGGATGAGAAAGTTATGCTCGACTTCGTGGACACTACCGAAGATGTTGAGGGATCCTCTCTTCTAATTTGATTTTATTTTCCTCATTGCAACTATTTTCTTACTCTTTGATCAGTTTTTCTTCATGGACACCTAATTATCGATTTGTACCTATAAGATACTAAATCCACCAATTAAAAAAGAAAAATAAATTAATCTGAAACAAAATCCACGTATACGTAAACGTAGAGTGTTATTTCTACACTCCACTCTATCTTTTGTATCTAGTGTTTTAACTGTTGTTTTCTTATGCATACTAATGTCCTAGTGTTGTAGTTCGTGTTTTTAATAACGTTGTTGCGAATGCACTTTTGCGCATGTTTTGTTACATGTACGTTTGTGAGTGTCCAGTTGAGCGAGTGTGTTTGTGCACGTTTGTTGATTTGTATTAATGCCCTAGGATTGTAGTTTGTGTTTTCATGATCCTTTTTGCGAATGCACTTTTGCGTGAGTACTTTTGTGAATGCTTTTGTACCTATGAGATACCAAATCCACCAATTAAAACAGAAATATAAATTAATCCAAAAAAAAATACACGTAAACATAAACTACACTCCACCATATCTTTTTTATCTAGTGTTTTTGTTGTTGTTTGTGTTAGAGTAGGTGACCGGCAAGCCAACTTGTGGCTGTGGTCTTTCTCTTTTCTTTGTAATAAAACAATCGTTTTTCGTTCGTAATAATAAAATATCTTATTTGGCATTCTATATCTGTTATCCCATGCAAGCAGCATAGATATAGTCCTAACGAGTTACTCTATTACTGTGAGGTGATCTAGTAGAATCGTGAGATAACTCAGCAATGTAATGTAACTGTTAAACCTTTTTCCTAGTCGGCCTTTCCCTTTTGAGACTAGCACTTAGTGTATGTGTACTGCGTCTCATCAGTCCTCGGTGTTGTGACATCGGCATACTTGAGTGGGTGCTCATACTGGATGAGTTCACTGAACTCCCTCGCCCTAGAAATCTATAAGTGGTTCTCATTCATCGAGTAATAGATTTCTAAGATATAGTTGTACACCATTAGTCCTTAAGACCCAGACATCACCGTGACTTCACTAGAGGACCGATTGTATCGTGACCTGTCCCTGAGTCCCACCGCGGACCGCTCCAAGGGCCAACGTTCGTGCAATTCGAAATCTAGTGTGAAGTCTGTGCATTGTAGTAGGGGATTCGAGCGCTTGAGTAGTCATGGATGTCCTGTGTGTTCTGACGGTTTATAATCCATGGAATCTCTGGCCAGAGTTGATAGTGGGGTGATTAGGGAAATGTGTTTCCCTAAGTCGCACACGAACGGATTTATAATACCTAGAACGTTCGCACGGTTATTGAACTTTATAAGAGGTCTCGGTGAACCAATGCCTCTAGTTCAATCGGGACATGTGCTACAAAGGGATCGTACTGTACGCTAACTATATCATAAGGTTCTTGCAGGCACTTCACTTGTATCTAGGGAATCATGATGCGTAGTTGCTAGACGCCAATCTTGATTCGTTGGGCACCGATTTGATCGGGATTAGGTAAAATGAGTTTTACTCTAATCGGGACTCTTGGGAGGAATTCGTATAAGAACAATGTGTTGTTCGAATCACAAAGAGTTGTGATCCCACGGCTAGCATACACCTGAACCATTGAGGGTCACACTTCTCGTGTAATATAGATCCTTGATAACAACAAGCATAGATTAATGTGTTAATCTTTGAACGATTGGATGTCGATATGATTGAATCCAAGATTCGTAATTGTGGATTGCGAATCGGAATAAACGTAGAGAAAGAGAGACATGCGGAATTTGGTGAACTTTCTAAATTGGGAAGTTTCCCGATTTAGCAAGTCCACTGAAGTGGAAGTTTCCAATTTTGGAAATTGGAAATTTCGAAGAGGCACTCGTATCGACGAGGACTTTGAGCTCGTCACAAATATAATTTTGTTATAATTTTGTGAGCGATCGTTTATTAGAAACGAGGCCGACGAGGGAATGGGCTTAATGCATCAGTGGGTCAAGCCCAATGACTTAAGCCCACTAGGGTTGAAAACCCTAAGTATAAATAGACCTCAAAAGGAGTTTTGAGATCAGATTTTCAGCACCAAACCCTAGCCGCTCAAGCCCTAGCCGCTCCCCTCTTCGGCCGTTGCTGCCCCGACGCGCCACCGCCGACCACTGCCGGAAACACCGCCGGTTTTCTCCTCTTTTTCCTTCGTTATATTCGTGTTGTTATCTAACTCGTTTACATCTAGTGCTGTAGTTCGAGTGGGTCAAAAATACGAGGTGAAACCTAATTGGAGAGGAGCTGCTGCCCCGACGAATCCACGCACCGCCGCACGCGCCGCACACGCGCCGTCGCTGCCGCTGCCACGCGCCGCCGCTACTGCTGCCGTTCGTCGCCGCTCGTTGCTTGCTGGATCAGCTTGTTCCAGCCGTGAATTGCAGCCCCATAGATTGGTAATTAGCAGCTTGTACGTGACTCGTTCTAGGATTTCGATTCGTCGAAATCTCACGCTACAAGAGGTAATTAAATCGGAACTTTCGTAATTCGATTCGAACATGTTTCTATGATTATTAATTTGCGAGCATGAGTAATACGTGATTACATGTTTTGATTTTGTGAAATGAAGAATAAGCATGTTTCGTGATTTTCGGTTTTATGTATTTTTCAATTAAATCGATAATTACCATATGTATGGCGGAAGCGTTAAGGTACGTTGACTATGTGATTAGTTTTGCATGTAATCGAAACTAGTTCGATCTAAATTTTTTTAAATTCCGCTGCGTATACATGCACGATCCCCAACAGTGGTATCAGAGCCACGGGTTAATCGTTTATTTGTCAACGTGTTTATCGTTTTCGAAAGCATGCTTCGATTTGTTGAATTGTTGAATTATTGGTGTTATCTAATTGGGTGTTTTAATATTAATTAAATATTTTGAATATTTCAGAAAATATTAAAATTTTTAATTTTGAAAAAATTCGTTTTTGCTGCTGTTTTTCAGCTGACCGAACCGGTCCGGTCGGACCGGTCCGACCGGTCCGGTCAGCGCAACAAAAAAAGAAAAAAAAAAAAAAATTAATTTGATTTTCTGAAATTAATATTAAAAATTAATTGATTTTAATTTTTGAAATTATTTATCAATTAAACCCAAATTAGATAATTGATCCATTAATTTAATTTGAATTCAAAGAATAGTGTTGGATTAATTATTTAATTTAATCGTTAAATTAGTTTAATTAATGGAACACAAATTAGATGGCAAATAATTAATGGGCTTCATTCTTATTTGAATGATTTATGAATGAAGGAGGTCCGTTAATTATATTTGCAATTTATCGTATTAATTAATTAATTCATGAGATGAATAATTGTGATTAAGTACGATGATGATCGTATGTCTCTCTTAGGATCAATATGCGTTTCCACATACCTAGAGAACATAGTTGTAGGAATCACAAACGATCATAACCTAAAACTTCCGATGAGCTAATAAGATTTAATAAATAAAATCCCTCATTCTTAATCAAGAATAATTATCAAGCTATAAAGAAAAACCAAATTGTTGAATTTTTCTTTCCTTCTACCAACAATTAAATTATGTGTAGCCTCTCATAATAGTGCAGTAAGCCGTGTTAGCGGGGAGTGCTATTGTGGGATAAGCTGTAATTTAATTGACATTAGATGGAGATACGGTCATAGATAAAATTATGTTGGATTAATGTGGTCGGCTAGATTAACTAGGGATTGCATTAGTTTGATATAGTTGGATCCATGACATCTCATATTGGTAGGCTAGACTTGACACACGAAGATTTTGATATTCGCTAGATTAACTTAGGTCATTATCAAGTGTGAGGTAAATAGATCTTTAGGGTCACATAGTAATGTGATTGATAGTACTCTACCTTTAGGCTTATGTAATCGGGATAGATTAACTACGGGTTACATTAGCGCTATTGGACCTAAAGCCCATTAAAGAAAAATAAGTTTTCTCGATTGTCTGCTAGAGGGTGGTGGAATTCGATAAAATTAGTGGGAGAACAATTAAAACATAAAAGTCCAAAATTTTAATTGTAACGATTATTACGAACTAAACTCTAATTATTGTCTTCTTAAAATTTTCTCAGCAACAATGTCCAAACATCCCCTTTCCTCAATCCTCGACCAAAACAAACTCACCGGTCCAAACTATTTGGATTGGCTTCGCAATCTGAAACTTGTGCTCCAAGTCGAGGAGCGTCTCTATGTGCTCAATGAACGTCCCCCCGCTGCTCTTCCTGCGACTGCTACTGCTGACGAGACTGCAACTTTCGAGGCATGGAAGAAGGACGACCTCCATGCGAGGTGCTACATGCTAGCATCCATGGTGCCAGAGCTCGCGAGGAAGTATGAGTCTCACGTGCATGCTTATGATATCAAGCATCATCTTGAGAGCATGTACAGTGAGAATACTAGAGCATCGAGGTACTCAGCTACCAAGGAGTTGATCACCATGAGGCTGCGTGAAGGGGCTTCGGTCCACGAGCACGGTCTCAAGATGATCACTCTCCTTGAGAAGCTGGTGAGCCTCGATGTCACCCTCCCGGCCGAGCTCTCGGTGGATTTGATCCTACTGTCCCTTCCTAGTTCTTATGAATCGTTCATAGTGAACTTCAACATGAACAAGCTCGATCCACCATTGGATGAGTTGTTGAACATGTTGGTCAGCTATGAGTCCACAATCAAGAAGGAGAAATCTGTTCTCCTAGTTGCTCCTTCTGTGAAGAAAGGTTCTTTCCAGAAGAAAAGGAAAGAAAGGAGTTTCGGCCCGAGCAAGAAACTTGAGAAGGGCGAGTCGAGCGGAGTGAAGAATGACAAGGTCACCAAGCAAGTTGATGACGCTTGCCATCATTGTGGAAAGAAGGGCCATTGGCGACGCAACTGCAAGGCTTACCTCGATCAGAAACGTTCTGAAAAGGGTACGTATTTAGTTGAAGTTAATTTGTCCGTTAAATCTTCTGCTTGGGTATTGGATACTGGTTGTGGCTCACATCTTTGTAATGATTTGCAGCTCATGACAAGAAGTAGGAGGCTTAATGTGGGTGAGACCTACCTAAGAATGGGCAACGGAGCAAGGGTTGCTGCTGAAGCCATTGGGACAATTTATCTTTCTGTTTTGGATTCTAGTTTCTCCATTGTTTTGAACAATTGTTTATTTGTTCCGTCACTTATTCGAAACCTTATTTCTATTCCTGTTTTGGATAATGAAGGTTTTACTTTTGTTTTTGGAAATTCGATTTGCATTATACAAAAGGAAGAAAATATGATTTGTAAGGGACAACTTATAAACAACTTATATGAACTGAATCTAAGTGAAATACCCATTAACGTTATATCAGCAAAACGAAAAGATATAAGTCTTAACCCCGCACAACTTTGGCACGCTCGACTTGGTCACATTTCCTTGAGAAGGATGAACAAGTTTGTTAGTGAAGGAATGTTCTCCTTGGAGGACGTTAAATCACTTCAAACTTGTGTATCCTGCCTTAAAGGAAAAATGACCAAGACTCCCTTCAAAGGGAAGATGGAACGGGCCGAGGGTCTTTTGGATTTGATCCATTCAGACGTGTGTGGTCCACTAAGCGTTAGTGCTAGGGGTGGTTTTAACTACTTCGTTACCTTTACCGATGATTATTCTAGGTATGGTTTCGTGTACTTAATGAAGTATAAGTCTGAAACTTTTGAAAGGTTCAAAGATATTAGACACCAAGTAGAAAACCAACTCGGTAGACGTATTAAGAAACTACGATCCGATCGTGGTGGCGAATACTTAAGTACAGAGTTTATAGACTATCTTAAAGAGAATGGGATTCTGTCTCAATGGACTCCTCCTGGAACTCCTCAACTTAATGGAGTTTCCAAACGTCGGAATCGAACACTGTTAGACATGGTTCGATCTATGATGGGGTTCACCGAGCTACCGGCATACCTGTGGGGTCATGCACTCCTAACTGCCGTGTATTTGCTGAATAGGGTTAATACCAAAGCAGTTAACTCCACACCTTATGAACTTTGGCACTCCAAGAAACCCACGTTTAAACATATTAGGATATGGGGTTGTCCTGCTTACGTGAAGCGGCTAGTGGGAGATAAGTTGGATAGAAAATCCGACCTTTGCTATTTTGTGGGATATCCCGATGATTCCATGGGATACGAATTCTACTATGTTTCCGAGGCAAAGGTGTTCGTCTCGAGAAATGCCGTGTTCCTTGAGAAGGAATTTCTATCGGATAGAAAGGGCAGTGTAGTTGATCTCGAAGAAGTTCGAGAACCACAATCTGAAGTTCAAGCACAACAATCAGATAATGAACCAATTCAACAAACCACTAATATACCTCCTGAACCGTCGCTGCGTAGATCCGAAAGAGTTCGGAGAGCGCCCGATAGGTTATTCCTCGTTGATGAAGTTGACCAAGGATGTGATCCTAGAACTTTCAACGAAGCTGTATCGGATACAGACAAGGGACATTGGCTTAATGCCATGAAATCCGAAATGGACTCTATGTACTCCAACAAGGTATGGACCTTGGTAGATCCACCCGAGGGAATCGTTCCCATAGGCTGCAAGTGGATCTATAAGAAGAAAATTGGAGTAGATGGAAAGGTATCGACCTACAAGGCTAGATTGGTAGCGAAGGGTTATACTCAAAAGCAAGGAGTTGACTATGAGGAAACCTTCTCTCCAGTTGCGATGCTTAAGTCCATTAGGATTTTGCTGGCCATCTCTGCGTGGTATGACTACGAGATATGGCAAATGGATGTGAAGACCGCTTTCCTTAATGGGGACATTGAGGAAGAAATTTACATGGCGCAGCCGGAAGGCTTCATATCTTCTGGAGACGAGCAAAAGGTTTGCAAACTCCAGCGATCCATTTATGGATTGAAACAAGCATCCCGTAGTTGGAACAAAAGGTTCGACACAACTATCAAAGAGTTTGAATTTGTGAAGAACCCGGAGGAACCTTGTGTCTACAAGAAGGTTAGTGGGAGTGCAGTGACTTTCCTTGTACTTTATGTTGATAACATACTACTCATTGGGAATGATGTAGGGATGTTGCAGTCGACTAAAGTATGGTTATCCACACGTTTCTCGATGAAGGATTTGGGAGAAGCATCCTACGTATTGGGAATACGGATCTATAGAGATAGATCGAGGAGATTGCTTGGCTTGTCCCAATCCATGTACATAGACACCGTTCTCAAACGGTTTAGCATGGAAGAATCCAAGAAGGGATTCTTGCCAATGTCCCATGGGGTTCGTCTCTCGAAATCCATGCGTCCACAAACGCAAATGGAAATCGAGGAGATGAAAAGGACACCTTATGCATCCGCTATAGGAAGCATAATGTATGGCATGCTATGTACACGACCTGATATTGCGTATGCTGTGAGCGTCACAAGCAGATATCAGTCCGACCCCGGACCAGCCCATTGGAAGGCTGTGAAGGACATTCTCAAGTACTTGCGAAGAACTCGAGATTTGTTTTTGGTCTATGGGGATACCGAGTTGAAATTAGAAGGCTTCACGGATTCTAGTTTTCAATCGGACGTGGATAACTCGAAGTTAAACTCGGGGTATATATTCAAAGTCAACGGGGGTGCCGTGTGTTGGAAGAGTTCCAAACAAGGCACGACGGCTGATTCCACCACCGAGGCTGAATATATTGCAGCATCAGATGCTTCAAAGGAAGGGTCATGGATTAGGAAATTCATCCAAGAGTTGGTGTATTTCCGAACGCTAGCGATCCAGTACGGCTGTACTGCGATAACAACGGAGCCGTAGCACAAGCTAAGGAACCAAGAGCTCATCAGAAATCGAAGCACGTGTTGAGAAAATACCATGTGATCCGAGAGATCATAGAGAGAGGTGAAGTCAAGCTAGACAGAGTCACCTCGGAGGACAATATTGCAGATCCCTTCACCAAGCCATTGTCAGGATCAGTCCACGAGAAACATCGAGAGTCGATGGGACTTAGATTTATGAGTAGTTGGCTTTAGGTTAAGTGGGAGATTGTTAGAGTAGGTGACCGGCAAGCCAACTTGTGGCTGTGGTCTTTCTCTTTTCTTTGTAATAAAACAATCGTTTTTCGTTCGTAATAATAAAATATCTTATTTGGCATTCTATATCTGTTATCCCATGCAAGCAGCATAGATATAGTCCTAACGAGTTACTCTATTACTGTGAGTTGATCTAGTAGAATCGTGAGATAACTCAGCAATGTAATGTAACTGTTAAACCTTTTTCCTAGTCGATGGGTTACGCCAATAATGAGGATACCGGCCTTTCCCTTTTGAGACTAGCACTTAGTGTATGTGTACTGCGTCTCATCAGTCCTCGGTGTTGTGACATCGGCATACTTGAGTGGGTGCTCATACTGGATGAGTTCATTGAACTCCCTCGCCCTAGAAATCTATAAGTGGTTCTCATTCATCGAGTAATAGATTTCTAAGATATAGTTGTACACCATTAGTCCTTAAGACCCAGACATCACCGTGACTTCACTAGAGGACCGATTGTATCGTGACCTGTCCCTGAGTCCCACCGCGGACCGCTCCAAGGGCCAACGTTCGTGCAATTCGAAATCTAGTGTGAAGTCTGTGCATTGTAGTAGGGGATTCGAGCGCTTGAGTAGTCATGGATGTCCTGTGTGTTCTGACGGTTTATAATCCATGGAATCTCTGGCCAGAGTTGATAGTGGGGTGATTAGGGAAATGTGTTTCCCTAAGTCGCACACGAACGGATTTATAATACCTAGAACGTTCGCACGGTTATTGAACTTTATAAGAGGTCTCGGTGAACCAATGCCTCTAGTTCAATCGGGACATGTGCTACGAAGGGATCGTACTGTACGCTAAATATATCATAAGGTTCTTGCAGGCACTTCACTTGTATCTAGGGAATCATGATGCGTAGTTGCTAGACGCCAATCTTGATTCGTTGGGCACCGATTTGATCGGGATTAGGTAAAATGAGTTTTACTCTAATCGGGACTCTTGGGAGGAGTTCGTATAAGAACAATGTGTTGTTCGAATCACAAAGAGTTGTGAGCCCACGGCTAGCATACACCTGAACCATTGAGGGTCACACTTCTCGTGTAATATAGATCCTTGATAACAACAAGCATAGATTAATGTGTTAATCTTTGAACGATTGGATGTCGATATGATTGAATCCAAGATTCGTAATTGTGGATTGCGAATCGGAATAAACGTAGAGAAAGAGAGACATGCAGAATTTGGTGAACTTTCTAAATTGGGAAGTTTCCCGATTTAGCAAGTCCACTGAAGTGGAAGTTTCCAATTTTGGAAATTGGAAATTTCGAAGAGGCACTCGTATCGACGAGGACTTTGAGCTCGTCACAAATATAATTTTGTTATAATTTTGTGAGCGATCGTTTATTAGAAACGAGGCCGACGAGGGAATGGGCTTAATGCATCAGTGGGTCAAGCCCAATGACTTAAGCCCACTAGGGTTGAAAACCCTAAGTATAAATAGACCTCAAAAGGAGTTTTGAAATCAGATTTTCAGCACCAAATCCTAGCCGCTCAAGCCCTAGCCGCTCCCCTCTTCGGCCGTTGCTGCCCCGACGCGCCACCGCCGACCACCGCCGGAAACACCGCCGGTTTTCTCCTCTTTTTCCTTCGTTATATTCGTGTTGTTATCTAACTCGTTTACATCTAGTGCTGTAGTTCGAGTGGGTCGAAAATACGAGGTGAAACCTAATTGGAGAGGAGCTGCTGGCCCGACGAATCCACGCACCGCCGCACGCGCCGCACCGCCGCTCACGCGCCGTCGCTGCCGCTGCCACGCGCCGCCGCTGCTGCTGCCGTTCGTCGCCGCTCGTTGCTTGCTGGATCAGCTTGTTCCAGCCGTGAATTGCAGCCCCGTGGATTGGTAATTAGTAGCTTGTACGTGACTCGTTCTAGGATTTCGATTCGTCGAAATCTCACGCTACAAGAGGTAATTAAATCGGAACTTTCGTAATTCGATTCGAACATGTTTGTATGATTATTAATTTGCGAGCATGAGTAATACGTGATTACATGTTTCGATTTTGTGAAATGAAGAATAAGCATGTTTCGTGATTTTCGGTTTTATGTATTTTTCAATTAAATCGATAATTACCATATGTATGGCGGAAGCGTTAAGGTACGTTGACTATGTGATTAGTTTTGCATGTAATCGAAACTAGTTCGATCTAAAAATTTTTAAATTCCGCTGCGTATACATGCACGATCCCCAACAGTTTGTTGATGCGTATTAAAGTCCTAGTGTTGTAGTTCGTCATTTTAAGAACGTTGTTGCGGATGCAGTTTTCCGCATGTTTTTTTACATGTACGTTTGTGCTTGTCCATTTGAGCGAGCGTCTTTGTGCATGTTTGTTGAATTGTATTAATGTCCTAGGATTGTAGTTTGTGTTTTCATGATCCTTTTTACGAATGCACATTTGCGTGAGTACTTTTGTGCATGCTTTTGTACTTTTACTTATGCGCGTATCTTTTCTAGAGAGTGTTTTTGTGCACGTTTCTTGATGCGCATTCATGTCCTTGAATTGTAGTACGTATTTTCATGATCGCTTTTGTTATCCAATTTTGACAATGTTCGAGTCCGAATTTTGAAATTTGCCGTTAGACAAGATTTGTACCTCACTGAAATAGCTTTCTAATGCCGCCGGAACCAGTTGATTTGGAGTTCGGATGAGAGAGTTATGCTCGACTTCGTGGACACTACCAAAGATGTTGAGGGATTCTCTCTTCTAATTTGATTTTATTTTCTTAATTGCAACTTTTTTCTTACTCTTTGATCATTTTTGCTGCCTGGACACCTAATTTTCGATTTGTACCTATACGATATCAAATACACGAATTAAAATCCACCAATTATAACAGAAATATACATTAATCCAAACAAAAATCCACGTAAACGTAAACGTCGAGTATTATTGCTACACTCCTCTGTATCTTTTTTATGTAGTGTTTTTGTTGTTGTTTGTTGATGCGTATTAAAGTCCTAGTGTTGTAGTTCGTGTTTTAAAGAAAGTTGTTGTGGATGCACTTTTGCGCATGTCTTTTTACATGTACGTTTGTACATGTCCATTTGAGCGAGCGTGTTTGTGCATGTTTGTTGATTTGTATTAATGTCCTAGGATTGTAGTTTGTGTTTTCGTGATCCTTTTTGCGAATGCCCTTCTGCGTGAGTACTTTTGTGCATTCTTTTGTACTTTTACTTATGCGCGTATCTTTTCTAGCGAGTGTTTTGTGCACGTTTCTTGATGCGCATTCATGTCCTCGAACTGTAGCACGTATTTTCATGATCGCTTTTGGAATCCAATGTTGACCATGTTCGAGTCCGAATTTGGAAATTTGACGTTAGACAGGAATTGCAGCCAGCTGAAATAGCTTTCTAATGCAGCGGGAACAAGTTGATTTGGAGTCCGGATGAGAAAGTTATGCTCGACTTCGTGGACACTACCAAAGATGTTGAGGGATTCTCTCTTCTAATTTGATTTGATTTTCTTAATGGCAACTCTTTTCTTACTCTTTCATCATTTTTGCTTCCTGGACACCTAATTTTCGATTTGTACATATAAGATACCAAGTACACCAATTAAAATCCACCAATTTAAACAGAAATATAAATTAATCCAAACAAAAATCCACGTAAACGTAAACGTCGAGTATTATTGCTACACTCCTCTGTATCTTTTTTATGTAGTGTTTTTGTTGTTGTTTGTTGATGCGTATTAAAGTACTAGTGTTGTAGTTCGTGTTTTAAAGAACGTTGTTGCGGATGCACTTTTTACATGTACGTTTGTGCATGTCCATTTGAGCGAGCGTGTTTGTGCATGTTTGTTGATTTGTATTAATGTCCTAGGATTGTAGTTTGTGTTTTCGTGGTCCTTTTTGCGAATGCACTTTTGCGTGAGTACTTTTGTGCATTCTTTTGTACTTTTGCTCATGCGCGTATCTTTTCTAGCAAGTGTTTTTGTGCACGTTTCTTGATGTGCATTCATGTCCTTGAATTGTAGTACGTATTTTCATGATCGCTTTCGTTATCCAATTTTGACCATGTTCGAGTCCGAATTTCGAAATTTGCCTTTAGATTGGAATATTAGCCCACTAAAATAGCTTTCTAATGCCGCGGGAACCAGTAGCTTTGGATTGCCAATGAGAGACTTATGCTCGATTTCGTGGACACTACCAAAGATGTTGAGGGATTCTCTCTTCTAATTTGATTTTATTTTCTTAATGGCAACTCTTTTCTTACTCTTTGATCATTTTTGCTTCCTGGACACTTAATTGATTTGTACATATAAGATACCAAATGCACAAATTAAAATCCACCAATTATAACACAAATATAAATTAATCCAAACAAAAATCCACGTAAACGTAAACGTCGAGTATTATTTCTACACTCCATTGTATCTTTTTTATGTAGTGTTTTTGTTGTTGTTTGTTGATGCGTATTAAAGTCCTAGTGTTCTAGTTCGTGTTTTTAAGAACGTTGTTGCGGATGCACTTTTGCGCATGTCGTTTTACATGTACGTTTGTGCATGTCCATTTGAGCGAGCGTGTTTGTGCATGTTTGTTGATTTGTATTAATGTCCTAGGATTGTTAGTTTGTGTTTTCATGATCCTTTTTGCGAATGCACATTTGCATGAGTACTTTTGTGCATGTTTTTGTTTTTTTACTTATGCGCGTATCTTTTCTTGCGAGAGTTTTTGTGCACGTTTCTTGATGCGCATTCATGTCCTTGAATTGTAGTACATATTTTCATGATCGATTTTGTTATCCAATTTTGACCATGTTCGAGTCTGAATTTTGAAACTTGCCGTTAGAAAGGAATTGTAGCCCATTGAAATAGCTTTCTAATGCGGTCGTAACCAGTTAATTTGGAGTCGGGATGAGAGAGTTATGATCGACTTCGTGGACACTACCAAAGATGTTGAGGGAACCTCTCTTCTAATTTGATTTTATTTTCCTAATTGCAACTCTTTTCTTACTCTGTGATCATTTTTGCTTCATGGACACCTAATTATCTTTTTGTACCTATAAGATACTAAATCCACCAATTGAAACAGAAATATAAATTAATCCAAAAAAAAAATGCACGTAAACGTAAACGTAGAGTGTGATTTCTGCACTCCACTGTATCTTTTGTATCTAATGTTTTTGCTGTTGTTTGGTTATGCGTATTAGAGTCCTAGTGTTGGAGTTCGTGTTTTTAATAATGTTGTTGCGAATGCACTTTTGCGCATGTTTTTTTACATGTACGTTTGTGCATGTCCAGTTGAGCGAGTGTGTTTGTGCATGTTTGTTCATTTGTATTAATGTCCTAGGATTGTAGTTTGTGTTTTCATGATCCATTTTGCGAGTGCACTTTTGCGTGAGTACTTTTGTGCATGCTTTTATTCTTTTATTTATGTGCGTATCTTTACTAGCGAGTGTTTTTGTGCACGTTTCTTGATGCGCATTCATGTCCTCGAACTATAGCACGTATTTTCATGATCGCTTTTGGAATCAAATTTTGACAATTTTCGAGCCCGAATTTGGAAATTTGACATTATACAGAAATTGTAGCCAGCCGAAATAGCTTTCTAATGTCGCCGGAACCAGTTGATTTGGAGTCCGAATGAGTATATTATGCTCGACTTCGTGGACACTACCGAAGATGTTGAGGGATCCTCTCTTCTAATTTGATTTTATTTTCCTAATTGCAACTATTTTCTTACTGTTTGATCATTTTTTCTTCATGGACACCTAATTTTCCATTTGTACCTATAAGATACTAAATCCACCAATTAAAACAAAAATATAAATTATTCCGAAACAAAATCCACGTAGAGTGTTATATCTACACTCCACTATATCTTTTGTATCTAGTGTTTTTGCTGTTCTTTGGTTATGCATATTAAATAATGTCCTAGTGTTGTAGTTCGTGTTTTTAATAACGTTGTCGCGAATGCACTTTTGCGCATGTTTTTTTACATGTACGTTTGTGCATGTCCAGTTGAGCGAGTGTGTTTGTGCACGTTTGTTGATTTGTATTAATGTCCTAGGATTGTAGTTTGTGTTTTCATGATCCTTTTTGCGAATGCACTTTTGCATGAGTACTTTTGTGCATGCTTTTGTAATTTTACTTATGTGCGTATCTTTTCTAACGAGTGTTTTTGTGCACGTTTCTTGATGCGCATTCATGTCCTCGAACTGTAGCACATATTTTCATGATCGCTTTTGGAATCCAATTTTGACCATGTTCGAGTCTGAATTTGGAAATTGACGTTAGACAGGAATTGTGGCCAGTTGAAATAGCTTTTTAATGCCGCAGGAACAAGATGATTTCGAGTCCGGATGAGAAAGTTATGCTCGACTTCGTGGAAACTACCGAAGATGTTGAGGGATCCTCTCTTCTTATTTGATTTTATTTTCCTAATTGCAACTCTTTTCTTACTGTTTGATCATTTTTGCTTCATGGATACCTAGTTATCCATTTATACCTATAAGATACAAAGTCCACCAATTAAAACAGAAATATAAATTAATCCTAAAAAAACTCCACGTAAACATAAACGTAGAGTGTTATTTATACACTCCACTGTATCTTTTGTATCTAGTGTTTTTGCTGTTGTTTGGTTATGCGTATTAGAGTCCTTGTGTTGTAGTTCGTGTTTTTAACAACGTTGTTGCGAATACACTTTTGCGCATGTTTTTTGACATGTACGTTTGTGCATGTCCAGTTGAGCGAGTGTGTTTGTGCATGTTTGTTCATTTGTATTAATGTCCTAGGATTGTAGTTTGTGTTTTCATGATCCATTTTGCGAGTGCACTTTTGCGTGAGAACTTTTGTGCATGCTTTTGTTCTTTAACTTATGTGCGTATCTTTTCTAGCGAGTGTTTTCGTGCACGTTTCTTGATGCGCATTCATGTCCTCGAACTGTAACACGTATTTTCATGATCGCTTTTGGAATCCAATTTTGACAATGTTCGAGTCCGAATTTGGAAATTTGACGTTAGATAGGAATTGTAGCCAGCTGAAATAGCTTTCTAATGCTGCCGGAACCAATTGATTTGGAGTCCGGATGAGAAAGTTATGCTCGACTTCGTGGACACTACCGAAGATGTTGAGGTATCCTCTCTTCTAATTTGATTTTATTTTCCTAATTGCAACTATTTTCTTACTCTTTGATCATTTTTTCTTCATGGAAACCTAACTATCCATTTGTACCTATAAGATACTAAATCCACCAATTAAAACAGAAATATAAATTAATCCAAAAAAAAATCCACGTAAACGTAAACGTAGAGTGTGATTTCTGCACTCTACTGTATCTTTTGTATCTAGTGTTTTTGCTGTTGTTTGGTTATGCGTATTAGAGTCCTAGTGTTGGAGTTCGTGTTTTTAACAACGTTGTTGCGAGTGCACTTTTGCGCATGTTTTTTTACATGTACGTTTGTGCATGTCCAGTTGAACGAGTGTGTTTGTGCATGTTTGTTCATTTGTATTAATGTCCTAGGATTGTAGTTTGTGTTTTCATGATCCATTTTGCGAGTGCACTTTTGCGTAAGTACTTTTGTGCATGCTTTTGAACTTTTACTTATGTGCGTATCTTTTCTAACGAGTATTTTTGTGCACGTTTCTTGATGCGCATTCAAGTCCTCGAACTGTAGCACGTATTTTCATGATTGCTTTTGGAATCCAATTTTGAAAATGTTCGAGTCCGAATTTGGAAATTTGACGTTAGACAGGAATTGTAGCCAGTTGAAATAGCTTTCTAATGCCGCCGGAACCTGTTGATTTGGAGTCCGGATGAGAAAGTTATGCTCGACTTCGTGGACACTACCGAAGATGTTGAGGGATCCTCTCTTCTAATTTGATTTTATTTTCCTAATTGCAATTATTTTCTTACTCTTTGATCATTTTTTCTTCATGGAAACCTAACTATCCATTTGTACCTATAAGATACTAAATCCACCAATTAAAACAGAAATATAAATTAATCCAAAAAAAAATCCACGTAAACGTAAACGTAGAGTGTGATTTCTGCACTCTACTGTATCTTTTGTATCTAGTGTTTTTGCTGTTGTTTGGTTATGCGTATTAGAGTCCTAGTGTTGGAGTTCGTGTTTTTAACAACGTTGTTGCGAGTGCACTTTTGCGCATGTTTTTTTACATGTACGTTTGTGCATGTCCAGTTGAACGAGTGTGTTTGTGCATGTTTGTTCATTTGTATTAATGTCCTAGGATTGTAGTTTGTGTTTTCATGATCCTTTTTGCGAATGCACTTTTGCGTAAGTACTTTTGTGCATGCTTTTGAACTTTTACTTATGTGCGTATCTTTTCTAACGAGTGTTTTTGTGCACGTTTCTTGATGCGCATTCAAGTCCTCGAACTGTAGCACGTATTTTCATGATTGCTTTTGGAATCCAATTTTGAAAATGTTCGAGCCCAAATTTGGAAATTTGACGTTAGACAGGAATTGTAGCCAGTAGAAATAGCTTTCTAATGCCGCCGGAACCTGTTGATTTGGAGTCCGGATGAGAAAGTTATGCTCGACTTCGTGGACACTACCGAAGATGTTGAGGGATCCTCTCTTCTAATTTGATTTTATTTTCCTAATTGCAATTATTTTCTTACTCTTTGATCATTTTTTCTTCATGGACACCTAATTATCCATTTGTACCTATAAGATACTAAATCAACTAATTAAAACAACAATATAAATTAATCCGAAACAAAATCCACGTAAACGTAAACGTAGAGTGTTATTTCTACACTCCACTTTATCTTTTGTATCTAGTGTTTTTGCTGTTGTTTGGTAATGCATATTAAAGTCCTAGTGTTGTAGTTCGTGTTTTTAATAAGGTTGTTGCGAATGCACTTTTGCGCATGTTTTTTTACATGTACGTTTGTGCATGTCCAGTTGAGCGAGTGTGTTTGTGCACGTTTGTTGATTTGTATTAATGTCCTAGGATTGTAGTTTGTGTTTTCATGATCCTTTTTGCGAATGCACTTTTGCATGAGTACTTTTGTGCATGCTTTTGTAATTTTACTTATGTGCGTATCTTTTCTAACGAGTGTTTTTGTGCACGTTTCTTGATGCGCATTCATGTCCTCGAACTGTAGCACATATTTTCATGATCGCTTTTGGAATCCAATTTTGACCATGTTCGAGTCTGAATTTGGAAATTTGACGTTTGACAGGAATTGTGGCCAGTTGAAATAGCTTTTTAATGCCGCCGGAACAAGATGATTTCGAGTCCGGATGAGAAAGTTATGCTCGACTTCGTGGAAACTACCGAAGATGTTGAGGGATCCTCTCTTCTTATTTGATTTTATTTTCCTAATTGCAACTCTTTTCTTACTGTTTGATCATTTTTGCTTCATGGATACCTAGTTATCCATTTATACCTATAAGATACAAAGTCCACCAATTAAAACAGAAATATAAATTAATCCAAAAAAAACTCCACGTAAACATAAACGTAGAGTGTTATTTATACACTCCACTGTATCTTTTGTATCTAGTGTTTTTGCTGTTGTTTGGTTATGCGTATTAGAGTCCTTGTGTTGTAGTTCGTGTTTTTAACAACATTGTTGCGAATACACTTTTGCGCATGTTTTTTGACATGTACGTTTGTGCATGTCCAGTTGAGCGAGTGTGTTTGTGCATGTTTGTTCATTTGTATTAATGTCCTAGGATTGTAGTTTGTGTTTTCATGATCCATTTTGCGAGTGCACTTTTGCGTTAGAACTTTTGTGCATGCTTTTGTTCTTTAACTTATGTGCGTATCTTTTCTAGCGAGTGTTTTCGTGCACGTTTCTTGATGCGCATTCATGTCCTCGAACTGTAACACGTATTTTTATGATCGCTTTTGGAATCCAATTTTGACAATGTTCGAGTCCGAATTTGGAAATTTGACGTTAGATAGGAATTGTAGCCAGCTGAAATAGCTTTCTAATGCTGCCGGAACCAATTGATTTGGAGTCCGGATGAGAAAGTTATGCTCGACTTCGTGGACACTACCGAAGATGTTGAGGTATCCTCTCTTCTAATTTGATTTTATTTTCCTAATTGCAACTATTTTCTTACTCTTTGATCATTTTTTCTTCATGGAAACCTAACTATCCATTTGTACCTATAAGATACTAAATCCACCAATTAAAACAGAAATATAAATTAATCCAAAAAAAAATCCACGTAAACGTAAACGTAGAGTGTGATTTCTGCACTCTACTGTATCTTTTGTATCTAGTGTTTTTGCTGTTGTTTGGTTATGCGTATTAGAGTCCTAGTGTTGGAGTTCGTGTTTTTAACAACGTTGTTGCGAGTGCACTTTTGCGCATGTTTTTTTACATGTACGTTTGTGCATGTCCAGTTGAACGAGTGTGTTTGTGCATGTTTGTTCATTTGTATTAATGTCCTAGGATTGTAGTTTGTGTTTTCATGATCCTTTTAGCGAATGCACTTTTGCGTAAGTACTTTTGTGCATGCTTTTGAACTTTTACTTATGTGCGTATCTTTTCTAACGAGTGTTTTTGTGCACGTTTCTTGATGCGCATTCAAGTCCTCGAACTGTAGCACGTATTTTCATGATTGCTTTTGGAATCCAATTTTGAAAATGTTCGAGCCCAAATTTGGAAATTTGACGTTAGACAGGAATTGTAGCCAGTTGAAATAGCTTTCTAATGCCGCCGGAACCTGTTGATTTGGAGTCAGGATGAGAAAGTTATGCTCGACTTCGTGGACACTGCCGAAGATGTTGAGGGATCCTCTCTTCTAATTTGATTTTATTTTCCTAATTGCAATTATTTTCTTACTCTTTGATCATTTTTTCTTCATGGACACCTAATTATCCATTTGTACCTATAAGATACTAAATCCACTAATTAAAACAACAATATAAATTAATCCGAAACAAAATCCACGTAAACGTAAACGTAGAGTGTTATTTCTACACTCCACTTTATCTTTTGTATCTAGTGTTTTTGCTGTTGTTTGGTAATGCATATTAAAGTCCTAGTGTTGTAGTTCGTGTTTTTAATAACGTTGTTGCGAATGCACTTTTGCGCATGTTTTTTTACATGTACGTTTGTGCATGTCCAGTTGAGCGAGTGTGTTTGTGCACGTTTGTTGATTTGTATTAACGTCCTAGGATTGTAGTTTGTGTTTTCATGAACCTTTTTGCGAATGCACTTTTGCGTGAGTACTTTTGTGCATGCTTTAGTACTTTTACTTATGTGCGTATCTTTTTTAACGAGTGTTTTTGTGCACGTTTCTTGATGCGCATTCATGTCCTCGAACTGTAGCACATATTTTCATGATCGCTTTTGGAATCCAGATTTGACCATGTTCGAGTCTGAATTTGGAAATTTCACGTTAGACAGGAATTGTAGCCAGCTGAAATAGCTTTGTAATTCCCCCGGAACAAGTTGATTTCGAGTCCGGATGAGAAAGTTATGCTCGACATCGTGGACACTACCGAAGATGTTGAGGGATCCTCTCTTCTAATTTGATTTTATTTTCCTAAATGCAACTCTTTTCTTACTCTTTGATCATTTTTGCGTCATGGACACCTAGTTATCCATTTGTACCTATAAGATACAAAATCAACCAATTAAAACAGAAATATAAATTTATCCAAAAAAAACTCCACGTAAACATAAACGTAGAGTGTTATTTCTACACTCCACTGTATCTTTTGAATCTAGTGTTTTTGCTGTTGTTTGGTTATGCGTATTAGCGTCCTAATGTTGTAGTTCGTGTTTTTAACAACGTTGTTGCGAACGCACTTTTGCGCATGTTTTTTTACATGTACGTTTGTGCATGTCCAGTTGAGCGAGTGTGTTTGTGCATCTTTGTTCATTTGTATTAATGTCCTAGGATTGTAGTTTATGTTTTCATGATCCATTTTGCGAGTGCACTTTTGCGTGAGTACTTTTGTGCATGCTTTTGTTCTTTTACTTATGTGCGTATCTTTTCTAGCGAGTGTTTTTGTGCATGTTTCTTGATGCGCATTCATGTCCTCGAACTGTATCACGTATTTTCATGATCGCTTTTGGAATCCAATTTTGACAATGTTCGAGTCCGAATTTGGAAATTTGACGTTAGACACGAACTGTAGCCAGCTGAAATAGCTTTCTAATGCCGCCGGAACCAGTTGATTCGGAGTTCGGATGAGAAAGTTATGCTCGACTTCGTGGACACTACCGAAGATGTTGAGGGATCATCTCTTCTAATTTGATTTTATTTTCCTAATTGCAACTATTTTCTTACTCTTTGATCATTTTTTCTTCATGGACACCTAATTATCCATTTGTACCTATAAGATACTAAATCCACCAATTAAAACAGAAATATAAATTAATCGGAAACAAAATCCACGTAAACGTAAACGTAGAGTGTTATTTCTACACTCCACTGTATATTTTGTATCTAGTGTTTTTGCTGTTGTTTGGTTATGCATATTAAAGTCCTAGTGTTGTAGTTCGTGTTTTTAATAAAGTTGTTGCGAATGCACTTTTGCGCATGTTTTTTTACATGTACGTTTGTGCATGTCAAATTGAGCGAGTGTGTTTGTGCACGTTTGTTGATTTGTATTAATGTCCTAGGATTGTAGTTTGTGTTTTCATGATCGTTTTTGCGAATGTACTTTTGCGTGAGTACTTTTGTGCATGCTTTTGTACTTTTACTTATGTGCGTATCTTTTCTAACGAGTGTTTTTGTGTACGTTTCTTGATACGAATTCATGTCCTCGAACTGTAGCACGTATTTTCATGATCGCTTTTGGAATCCAATTTGGACCACGTTCGATTCCGAATTTGGAAATTTGACGTTAGACAGGAATTGTAGCCAGCAGAAATAGCTTTCTAATGCCGCCGGAACAAGTTTATTTCGAGTCCGGATGAGAAAGTTATGCTTGACTTCGTGGACACTACCGAAGATGTTGAGGGATCCTCTCTTCTAATTTGATTTTATTTTCCTAATTGCAACTCTTTTCTTACTCTTTGATCATTTTTGCTTCATGAACACCTAGTTATCCATTTGTACCTATAAGATACTAAATCCACCAATTAAAACAGAAATATAAATGAATCCAAAAAAAAACTCCACGTAAACGTAAGCGTAGAGTGTTATTTCTACACTCCACTGTATCTTTTGTTTCTAGTGTTTTTGCTGTTGTTTGGTTATGCGTATTAGAGTCCTTGTGTTGTAGTTCGTGTTTTTAACAACGTTGTTGCGAATACACTTTTGCGCATGTTTTTTGACATGTACGTTTGTGCATGTCCAGTTGAGCGAGTGTGTTTGTGCATGTTTGTTCATTTGTATTAATGTCCTAGGATTGTAGTTTGTGTTTTCATGATCCATTTTGCGAGTGCACTTTTGCGTGGGTACTTTTGTGCATGCTTTTGTTCTTTAACTTATGTGCGTATCTTTTCTAGCGAGTGTTTTTGTGCACGTTTCTTGATGCGCATTCATGTCCTCGTACTGTAGCACGTATTTTCATGATCGCTTTTGGAATCCAATTTTGACAATGTTCGAGTCCGAATTTGGAAATTTGACGTTAGACAGGAATTGTAGCCAGCTTAAATAGCTTTCTAATGCCGCTAGAACCAATTGATTTGGAGTCCGGATGAGAAAGTTATGCTCGACTTCGTGGACACTACCGAAGATGTTGAGGGATCCTCTCTTCTAATTTGATTTTATTTTCCTATTTGCAACTATTTTCTTACTCTTTGATCATATTTTCTTCATGGACACCTAATTATCCATTAGTACCTATAAGATACTAAATCCACCAATTAAAACAGAAATATAAATTAATCCGAAACAAAATCCACGTAAACGTAAACGTAGAGTATTATTTCTACACTCCACTGTATATTTTGTATCTAGTGTTTTTGTTGTTGTATGGTTATGCATATTAAAGTCCTAGTGTTGTAGTTCGTATTTTTAATTACGTTGTTGCGAATGCACTTTTACGCATGTTTTTTTACATGTACGTTTGTGCATGTCCAGTTGAGCGAGTGTGTTTGTGCACGTTTGTTCATTTGTATTAATGTCCTAGGATTGTAGTTTGTGTTTTCATGATCCTTTTTGCGAATGCACTTTTGCGTGAGTACTTTTGTGCATGCTTTTGTACTTTTACTTATGTGCGTATCTTTTCCAACGAGTGTTTTTGTGCACGTTTCTTGATGCGCATTCATGTTCTCGAACTGTAGCACGTATTTTCATGATCGCTTTTGGAATCCAATTTTGACCATGTTCGTGTCCGTATTCGGAAATTTGACGTTAGACAGGAATTGTAGCCAGCTGAAATAGCTTTCTAATGCCGCTGGAACAAGTTGATTTCGAGTCCGGATGAAAAAATTATGCTCGACTTCGTGGACACTACCGAAGATGTTGAGGGATCCTCTCTTCTAATTTGATTTTATTTTCCTAATTGCAACTCTTTTCTTACTCTTTGATTATTTTTGCTTCATGGACACCTAGTTATCCATTTGTACCTATAAGATACTAAATCCACCAATTAAAACAGAAATATAAATTAATCCAAAACAAAATCCACGTAAACGTAAACGTAGAGTGTTATTTCTACACTCCACTGTATCTTTTCTATCTACTGTTTTTGCTGTTGTTTGGTTATGCATATTAAAGTCCTAGTGTTGTAGTTCGTGTTTTTAATAACATTGTTGCGAATGCACTTTTGCGCATGTTTTTTTACATGTACGTTTGTGCATGTCCAGTTGAGCGAGTGTGTTTGTGCACGTTTGTTCATTTGTATTAATGTCCTAGGATTGTAGTTTGTGTTTTCATGATCCTTTTTGCGAATGCACTTTTGTACATGCTTTTGTACTTTTACTTATGTGCGTATCTTTTCCAATGAGTGTTTTTGTGCACGTTTCTTGATGCGCATTCATGTCCTCGAACTGTAGCACGCATTTTCATGATCGCTTTTGGAATCCAATTTTGACCATGTTCGAGTTCGAATTCGGAAATTTGACGTTAGACAGGAATTGTAGCCAGCTGAAATAGCTTTCTTATGCCGTTGGAACAAGTTGATTTCGAATCCGGATGAGAAAGTTATGCTCGACTTCGTGGACACTACCGAAGATGTTGAGGGATCCTCTCTTCTCATTTGATTTTATTTTCCTAATTGCAGCTCTTTTCTTACTCTTTGATCATTTGTTTGGTTATGCGTATTAGAGTCCTAGTGTTGTAGTTCGTGTTTTTAACAACGTTGTTACGAATGCACTTTTGCGTGAGTACTTTTGTGCATGCTTTTGTACTTTTACTTATGCGTGTATCTTTTCTAGCGAGTGTTTTTGTGCACGTTTCTTGATGCGCATTCATGTCCTTGAATTGTAGTATGTATTTTCATGATCGCTTTCGTTATCCAATTTTGACCATGTTCGTGTCCGAAGTTTGAAATTTGCCGTTAGACAGGAATAGTAGCCCACTGAAAAAGCTTTCTTATGCTGCGGGAACCAGTTGATTTGGAGTGCCGATGAGAGATTTATGCTCGACTTCGTGGACACTACCAAAGATGTTGAGGGATTCTCTCTTCTAATTTGATTTTATTTTCTTAATGGCAACTCCTTTCTTACTCTTTGATCATTTTTGCTTCCGGGACACTTAATTTTCGATTTGTACCTATAAGATACCAAATACACCAATTAAAATCCACCAATTAAAACACAAATATAAATTAATCCAAACAAAAATCCACGTAAACGTAAACGTCGAGTATTATTGCTACATTCCGTTGTATCTTTATTATGTAGTGTTTTTGTTGTTGTTTGTTGATGCGTATTAAAGTCCTAGTGTTGTAGTTCGAGATTTTAAGAACGTTGTTGCGGATGCACTCTTGCGCATGTCTTTTTACATGTACGTTTGTGCATGTCCATTTGAGCGAGCATCTTTTGCTCATGTTTGTTGAATTGTATTAATGTCCTAGGATTGTAATTTGTGTTTTCATGATCCTTTTTACGAATGCACATTTGCGTGAGTACTTTTGTGCATGCTTTTGTACTTTTACTTATGCGCGTATCTTTTCTAGCGAGTGTTTTTGTGCACGTTTCTTGATGCGCATTCATGTCCTTGAATTGTAGTACGTATTTTCATGATCGCTTTTGTTATCAAATTTTGACCATGTTCGAGTCTGAATTTTGAAATTTGCCGTTAGACACGAATTGTACCTCACTGAAATAGCTTTCTAATGCCGCCGGAACCAGTTGATTTGGTGTCCGGATGAGAGAGTTATGCTCGACTTCGTGGACACTACCAAAGATGTTGAGGGATTCTCTCATCTAATTTGATTTTATTTTCTTAATAACAACTCTTTTCTTACTCTTTGATCAATTGTGCTTCCTGGACACCTAATTTTCGATTTGTACCTATAAGATACCAAATACACCAATTAATATCCACCAATTAAAACATAAATATAAATTAATCCAAACAAAAATCCACGTAAACGTAAACGTCGAGTATTATTGCTACAATCGACAATATCTTTTTTATGTAGTGTTTTTGTTGCTGTTTGTTGATGCGTATTAACGTCCTAGTGTTGTTGTTCGTGTTTTTCAGAACGTTGTTGCGGATGCACTTTTTGCGCATGTCTTTTTACATGTACGTTTGTGCATGTCTAGTTGAGCGAGTGTGTTTGTGCATGTTTGTTGATTTGTATTAATGTCCTAGGATTGTAGTTCGATTCGAACATGTTTGTATGATTATTAATTTGCGAGCATGAGTAATACGTGATTACATGTTTCGATTTTGTGAAATGAAGAATAAGCATGTTTCGTGATTTTCGGTTTTATGTATTTTTCAATTAAATCGATAATTACCATATGTATGGCGGAAGCGTTAAGGTACGTTGACTATGTGATTAGTTTTGCATGTAATCGAAACTAGTTCGATCTAAAAAATTTTAAATTCCGCTGCGTATACATGCACGATCCCCAACAGTGGTATCAGAGCCACGGGTATTTTCATGATCGCTTTCGTTATCCAATTTTGACCATGTTCGTGTCCGAAGTTTGAAATTTGCCGTTAGACAGGAATAGTAGCCCACTGAAACAGCTTTCTTATGCTGCGGGAACCGGTTGATTTGGAGTGCCGATGAGAGATTTATGCTCGACTTCGTGGACACTACCAAAGATGTTGAGGGATTCTCTCTTCTAATTTGATTTTATTTTCTTAATGGCAACTCCTTTCTTACTCTTTGATCATTTTTGCTTCCGGGACACTTAATTTTCGATTTGTACCTATAAGATACCAAATACACCAATTAAAATCCACCAATTAAAACACAAATATAAATTAATCCAAACAAAAATCCACGTAAACGTAAACGTCGAGTATTATTGCTACATTCTGTTGTATCTTTATTATGTAGTGTTTTTGTTGTTGTTTGTTGATGCGTATTAAAGTCCTAGTGTTGTAGTTCGAGATTTTAAGAACGTTGTTGCGGATGCACTTTTGCGCATGTCTTTTTACATGTACGTTTGTGCATGTCCATTTGAGCGAGCATCTTTTGCTCATGTTTGTTGAATTGTATTAATGTCCTAGGATTGTAATTTGTGTTTTCATGATCCTTTTTACGAATGCACATTTGCGTGAGTACTTCTGTGCATGCTTTTGTTCTTTTACTTATGCGCGTATCTTTTCTAGCGAGTGTTTTTGTGCACGTTTCTTGATGCGCATTCATGTCCTTGAATTGTAGTACGTATTTTCATGATCGCTTTTGTTATCAAATTTTGACCATGTTCGAGTCTGAATTTTGAAATTTGCCGTCAGACACGAATTGTACCTCACTGAAATAGCTTTCTAATGCCGCCGGAACCAGTTGATTTGGTGTCCGGATGAGAGAGTTATGCTCGACTTCGTGGACACTACCAAAGATGTTGAGGGATTCTCTCTTCTAATTTGATTTTATTTTCTTAATAACAACTCTTTTCTTACTCTTTGATCAATTGTGCTTCCTGGACACCTAATTTTCGATTTGTACCTATAAGATACCAAATACACCAATTAATATCCACCAATTAAAACATAAATATAAATTAATCCAAACAAAAATCCACGTAAACGTAAACGTCGAGTAGTATTGCTACACTCGACAATATCTTTTTTATGTAGTGTTTTTGTTGCTGTTTGTTGATGCGTATTAAAGTCCTAGTGTTGTTGTTCGTGTTTTTCAGAACGTTGTTGCGGATGCACTTTTTGCGCATGTCTTTTTACATGTACGTTTGTGCATGTCTAGTTGAGCGAGTGTGTTTGTGCATGTTTGTTGATTTGTATTAATGTCCTAGGATTGTAGTTCGATTCGAACATGTTTGTATGATTATTAATTTGCGAGCATGAGTAATACGTGATTACATGTTTCGATTTTGTGAAATGAAGAATAAGCATGTTTCGTGATTTTCGGTTTTATGTATTTTTCAATTAAATCGATAATTACCATATGTATGGCGGAAGCGTTAAGGTACGTTGACTATGTGATTAGTTTTGCATGTAATCGAAACTAGTTCGATCTAAAATTTTTTAAATTCCGCTGCGTATACATGCACGATCCCCAACAGTGGTATCAGAGCCACGGGTATTTTCATGATCGCTTTCGTTATCCAATTTTGACCATGTTCGTGTCCGAAGTTTGAAATTTGCCGTTAGACAGGAATAGTAGCCCACTGAAACAGCTTTCTTATGCTGCGGGAACCGGTTGATTTGGAGTGCCGATGAGAGATTTATGCTCGACTTCGTGGACACTACCAAAGATGTTGAGGGATTCTCTCTTCTAATTTGATTTTATTTTCTTAATGGCAACTCCTTTCTTACTCTTTGATCATTTTTGCTTCCGGGACACTTAATTTTCGATTTGTACCTATAAGATACCAAATACACCAATTAAAATCCACCAATTAAAACACAAATATAAATTAATCCAAACAAAAATCCACGTAAACGTAAACGTCGAGTATTATTGCTACATTCTGTTGTATCTTTATTATGTAGTGTTTTTGTTGTTGTTTGTTGATGCGTATTAAAGTCCTAGTGTTGTAGTTCGAGATTTTAAGAACGTTGTTGCGGATGCACTTTTGCGCATGTCTTTTTACATGTACGTTTGTGCATGTCCATTTGAGCGAGCATCTTTTGCTCATGTTTGTTGAATTGTATTAATGTCCTAGGATTGTAATTTGTGTTTTCATGATCCTTTTTACGAATGCACATTTGCGTGAGTACTTCTGTGCATGCTTTTGTTCTTTTACTTATGCGCGTATCTTTTCTAGCGAGTGTTTTTGTGCACGTTTCTTGATGCGCATTCATGTCCTTGAATTGTAGTACGTATTTTCATGATCGCTTTTGTTATCAAATTTTGACCATGTTCGAGTCTGAATTTTGAAATTTGCCGTCAGACACGAATTGTACCTCACTGAAATAGCTTTCTAATGCCGCCGGAACCAGTTGATTTGGTGTCCGGATGAGAGAGTTATGCTCGACTTCGTGGACACTACCAAAGATGTTGAGGGATTCTCTCTTCTAATTTGATTTTATTTTCTTAATAACAACTCTTTTCTTACTCTTTGATCAATTGTGCTTCCTGGACACCTAATTTTCGATTTGTACCTATAAGATACCAAATACACCAATTAATATCCACCAATTAAAACATAAATATAAATTAATCCAAACAAAAATCCACGTAAACGTAAACGTCGAGTAGTATTGCTACACTCGACAATATCTTTTTTATGTAGTGTTTTTGTTGCTGTTTGTTGATGCGTATTAAAGTCCTAGTGTTGTTGTTCGTGTTTTTCAGAACGTTGTTGCGGATGCACTTTTTGCGCATGTCTTTTTACATGTACGTTTGTGCATGTCTAGTTGAGCGAGTGTGTTTGTGCATGTTTGTTGATTTGTATTAATGTCCTAGGATTGTAGTTTGTGCTTTCATGATCCTTTTTGCGAATGCACATTTGCGTGAGTACTTTTGTGCATGTTTTTGTACTTTTACTTATGCGCGTATCTTTTCTTGCGAGAGTTTTTGTGCACGTTTCTTGATGCGCATTCATGTCCTTGAATTGTAGTACGTATTTTCATGATCGCTTTTGTTATCCAATTTTGACCATGTTCGAGTCCGAATTTTGAAATTTGCAGTTAGACAGGAATTGGAGCCCACTGAAATTGCTTTCTAATGCCGCCGGAACCGGTTGATTTGGAGTCCGGATGAGAGAGTTATGCTCGACTTCGTGGACACTACCAAAGATGTTGAGGGATTCTCTCTTCTAATTTGATTTTTTTTTTAATTTCAACTCTTTTCTTACTCTTTGATCATTTTTCCTTCGTGGACACCTAATTTTTTATTTGTACCCATAAGATACCAAACCCACCAATTAAAATCGAAATATAAATTAATCCAAACAAAAATCCACGTAAACTGAAAAAATCGAGTATTATTGCTACACACCAGTGTATCTTTTTTATGTAGTGTTTTTGCTGTTGTTTGTTGATGCGTATTAAAGTCCCAGTGTTGTAGTTCCCGTTTTTAAGAACGTTGTTGCAGATGCACTTTTGCACATGTTTTTTTACATGTACGTTTGTGCATGTCCATTTGAGCGAGCATGTTTGTTGATTTGTATTAATGTCCTAGGATTGTGGTTTGTGTTTTCATGATCCTTTTTGCGAATGCACTTTTGGGTGAGTACTTTTGTGCATGTTTTTGTACTTTTACTTATGCGGGTATCTTTTCTAGCGAGAGTTTTTGTGCACGTTTCTTGATGCGCATTCATGTCCTTGAATTGTAGTACGTATTTTCATGATCGCTTTTGTTATCCAGTTTTGACCATGTTCGAGTCTGAATTTTGAAAATTGCCGTTAGACAGGAATTGTAGCCCATTGAAATAGCTTTCTAATGCCGCCGGAACCAGTTGATTTGGAGTTGGGATGAGAGAATTATGATCGACTTCGTGGACACTACCAAAAATATTGTCCTAGGTAATTAAATCGGAACTTTCGTAATTCGATTCGAACATGTTTGTATGATTATTAATTTGCGAGCATGAGTAATACGTGATTACATGTTTCGATTTTGTGAAATGAAGAATAAGCATGTTTCGTGATTTTCGGTTTTATGTATTTTTCAATTAAATCGATAATTACCATATGTATGGCGGAAGCGTTAAGGTACGTTGACTATGTGATTAGTTTTGCATGTAATCGAAACTAGTTCGATCTAAAATTTTTTAAATTCCGCTGCGTATACATGCACGATCCCCAACAGTGGTATCAGAGCCACGGGTTAATCGTTTATTTGTCAACGTGTTTATCGTTTTCGAAAGCATGCTTCGATTTGTTGAATTGTTGAATTATTGGTGTTATCTAATTGGGTGTTTTAATATTAATTAAATATTTTGAATATTTCAGTAAATATTAAAAATTTTAATTTTGAAAAAAATCGTTTTTGCTGCTGTTTTTCAGCTGACCGAACCGGTCCGGCCGGACCGGTCCAACCGGTCTGGTCAGCGCAACAAAAAAAGAAAAAAAAAATTTAATTTGATTTTCTGAAATTAATATTAAAAATTAATTGATTTTAATTTTTGAAATTATTTATCAATTAAACCCAAATTAGATAATTGATCCATTAATTTAATTTGACTTCAAAGAATAGTGTTGGATTAATTATTTAATTTAATCGTTAAATTAGTTTAATTAATGGAACACAAATTAGATGGCAAATAATTAATGGGCTTCATTCTTATTTGAATGATTTATGAATGAAGGAGGTCCGTTAATTATATTTGCAATTTATCGTATTAATTAATTAATTCATGAGATGAATAATTGTGATTAAGTACGATGATGATCGTATGTCTCTCTTAGGATCAATATGCGTTTCCACATACCTAGAGAACATAGTTGTAGGAATCACAAACGATCATAACCTAAAACTTCCGATGAGCTAATAAGATTTAATAAATAAAATCCCTCATTCTTAATCAAGAATAATTATCAAGCTATAAAGAAAAACCAAATTGTTGAATTTTTCTTTCCTTCTACCAACAATTAAATTATGTGTAGCCTCTCATAATAGTGCAGTAAGCCGTGTTAGCGGGGAGTGCTATTGTGGGATAAGCTGTAATTTAATTGACATTAGATGGAGATACGGTCATAGATAAAATTATGTTGGATTAATGTGGTCGGCTAGATTAACTAGGGATTGCATTAGTTTGATATAGTTGGATCCATGACATCTCATATTGGTAGGCTAGACTTGACACACGAAGATTTTGATATTCGCTAGATTAACTTAGGTCATTATCAAGTGTGAGGTAAATAGATCTTTAGGGTCACATAGTGATGTGATTGATAGTACTCTACCTTTAGGCTTATGTAATCGGGATAGATTAACTACGGGTTACATTAGCGCTATTGGACCTAAAGCCCATTAAAGAAAAATAAGTTTTCTCGATTGTCTGCTAGAGGGTGGTGGAATTCGATAAAATTAGTGGGAGAACAATTAAAACATAAAAGTCCAAAATTTTAATTGTAACGATTATTACGAACTAAACTCTAATTATTGTCTTCTTAAAATTTTCTCAGCAACAATGTCCAAACATCCCCTTTCCTCAATCCTCGACCAAAACAAACTCACCGGTCCAAACTATTTGGATTGGCTTCGCAATCTGAAACTTGTGCTCCAAGTCGAGGAGCGTCTCTATGTGCTCAATGAACGTCCCCCCGCTGCTCTTCCTGCGACTGCTACTGCTGACGAGACTGCCACTTTCGAGGCATGGAAGAAGGACGACCTCCATGCGAGGTGCTACATGCTAGCATCCATGGTGCCAGAGCTCGCGAGGAAGTATGAGTCTCACGTGCATGCTTATGATATCAAGCATCATCTTGAGAGCATGTACAGTGAGAATACTAGAGCATCGAGGTACTCAGCTACCAAGGAGTTGATCACCATGAGGCTGCGTGAAGGGGCTTCGGTCCACGAGCACGGTCTCAAGATGATCACTCTCCTTGAGAAGCTGGTGAGCCTCGATGTCACCCTCCCGGCCGAGCTCTCGGTGGATTTGATCCTACTGTCCCTTCCTAGTTCTTATGAATCGTTCATAGTGAACTTCAACATGAACAAGCTCGATCCACCATTGGATGAGTTGTTGAACATGTTGGTCAGCTATGAGTCCACAATCAAGAAGGAGAAATCTGTTCTCCTAGTTGCTCCTTCTGTGAAGAAAGGTTCTTTCCAGAAGAAAAGGAAAGAAAGGAGTTTCGGCCCGAGCAAGAAACTTGAGAACGGCGAGTCGAGCGGAGTGAAGAATGACAAGGTCACCAAGCAAGTTGATGACGCTTGCCATCATTGTGGAAAGAAGGGCCATTGGCGACGCAACTGCAAGGCTTACCTCGATCAGAAACGTTCTGAAAAGGGTACGTATTTAGTTGAAGTTAATTTGTCCGTTAAATCTTCTGCTTGGGTATTGGATACTGGTTGTGGCTCACATCTTTGTAATGATTTGCAGCTCATAACAAGAAGTAGGAGGCTTAATGTGGGTGAGACCTACCTAAGAATGGGCAACGGAGCAAGGGTTGCTGCTGAAGCCATTGGGACAATTTATCTTTCTGTTTTGGATTCTAGTTTCTCCATTGTTTTGAACAATTGTTTATTTGTTCCGTCACTTATTCGAAACCTTATTTCTATTCCTGTTTTGGATAATGAAGGTTTTACTTTTGTTTTTGGAAATTCGATTTGCATTATACAAAAGGAAGAAAATATGATTTGTAAGGGACAACTTATAAACAACTTATATGAACTGAATCTAAGTGAAATACCCATTAACGTTATATCAGCAAAACGAAAAGATATAAGTCTTAACCCCGCACAACTTTGGCACGCTCGACTTGGTCACATTTCCTTGAGAAGGATGAACAAGTTTGTTAGTGAAGGAATGTTCTCCTTGGAGGACGTTAAATCACTTCAAACTTGTGTATCCTGCCTTAAAGGAAAAATGACCAAGACTCCCTTCAAAGGGAAGATGGAACGGGCCGAGGGTCTTTTGGATTTGATCCATTCAGACGTGTGTGGTCCACTAAGCGTTAGTGCTAGGGGTGGTTTTAACTACTTCGTTACCTTTACCGATGATTATTCTAGGTATGGTTTCGTGTACTTAATGAAGTATAAGTCTGAAACTTTTGAAAGGTTCAAAGATATTAGACACCAAGTAGAAAACCAACTCGGTAGACGTATTAAGAAACTACGATCCGATCGTGGTGGCGAATACTTAAGTACAGAGTTTATAGACTATCTTAAAGAGAATGGGATTCTGTCTCAATGGACTCCTCCTGGAACTCCTCAACTTAATGGAGTTTCCAAACGTCGGAATCGAACACTGTTAGACATGGTTCGATCTATGATGGGGTTCACCGAGCTACCGGCATACCTGTGGGGTCATGCACTCCTAACTGCCGTGTATTTGCTGAATAGGGTTAATACCAAAGCAGTTAACTCCACACCTTATGAACTTTGGCACTCCAAGAAACCCACGTTTAAACATATTAGGATATGGGGTTGTCCTGCTTACGTGAAGCGGCTAGTGGGAGATAAGTTGGATAGAAAATCCGACCTTTGCTATTTTGTGGGATATCCCGATGATTCCATGGGATACGAATTCTACTATGTTTCCGAGGCAAAGGTGTTCGTCTCGAGAAATGCCGTGTTCCTTGAGAAGGAATTTCTATCGGATAGAAAGGGCAGTGTAGTTGATCTCGAAGAAGTTCGAGAACCACAATCTGAAGTTCAAGCACAACAATCAGATAATGAACCAATTCAACAAACCACTAATATACCTCCTGAACCGTCGCTGCGTAGATCCGAAAGAGTTCGGAGAGCGCCCGATAGGTTATTCCTCGTTGATGAAGTTGACCAAGGATGTGATCCTAGAACTTTCAACGAAGCTGTATCGGATACAGACAAGGGACATTGGCTTAATGCCATGAAATCCGAAATGGACTCTATGTACTCCAACAAGGTATGGACCTTGGTAGATCCACCCGAGGGAATCGTTCCCATAGGCTGCAAGTGGATCTATAAGAAGAAAATTGGAGTAGATGGAAAGGTATCGACCTACAAGGCTAGATTGGTAGCGAAGGGTTATACTCAAAAGCAAGGAGTTGACTATGAGGAAACCTTCTCTCCAGTTGCGATGCTTAAGTCCATTAGGATTTTGCTGGCCATCTCTGCGTGGTATGACTACGAGATATGGCAAATGGATGTGAAGACCGCTTTCCTTAATGGGGACATTGAGGAAGAAATTTACATGGCGCAGCCGGAAGGCTTCATATCTTCTGGAGACGAGCAAAAGGTTTGCAAACTCCAGCGATCCATTTATGGATTGAAACAAGCATCCCGTAGTTGGAACAAAAGGTTCGACACAACTATCAAAGAGTTTGAATTTGTGAAGAACCCGGAGGAACCTTGTGTCTACAAGAAGGTTAGTGGGAGTGCAGTGACTTTCCTTGTACTTTATGTTGATAACATACTACTCATTGGGAATGATGTAGGGGTGTTGCAGTCGACTAAAGTATGGTTATCCACACGTTTCTCGATGAAGGATTTGGGAGAAGCATCCTACGTATTGGGAATACGGATCTATAGAGATAGATCGAGGAGATTGCTTGGCTTGTCCCAATCCATGTACATAGACACCGTTCTCAAACGGTTTAGCATGGAAGAATCCAAGAAGGGATTCTTGCCAATGTCCCATGGGGTTCGTCTCTCGAAATCCATGCGTCCACAAACGCAAATGGAAATCGAGGAGATGAAAAGGACACCTTATGCATCCGCTATAGGAAGCATAATGTATGGCATGCTATGTACACGACCTGATATTGCGTATGCTGTGAGCGTCACAAGCAGATATCAGTCCCACCCCGGACCAGCCCATTGGAAGGCTGTGAAGGACATTCTCAAGTACTTGCGAAGAACTCGAGATTTGTTTTTGGTCTATGGGGATACCGAGTTGAAATTAGAAGGCTTCACGGATTCTAGTTTTCAATCGGACGTGGATAACTCGAAGTTAAACTCGGGGTATATATTCAAAGTCAACGGGGGTGCCGTGTGTTGGAAGAGTTCCAAACAAGGCACGACGGCTGATTCCACCACCGAGGCTGAATATATTGCAGCATCAGATGCTTCAAAGGAAGGGTCATGGATTAGGAAATTCATCCAAGAGTTGGTGTATTTCCGAACGCTAGCGATCCAGTACGGCTGTACTGCGATAACAACGGAGCCGTAGCACAAGCTAAGGAACCAAGAGCTCATCAGAAATCGAAGCACGTGTTGAGAAAATACCATGTGATCCGAGAGATCATAGAGAGAGGTGAAGTCAAGCTAGACAGAGTCACCTCGGAGGACAATATTGCAGATCCCTTCACCAAGCCATTGTCAGGATCAGTCCACGAGAAACATCGAGAGTCGATGGGACTTAGATTTATGAGTAGTTGGCTTTAGGTCAAGTGGGAGATTGTTAGAGTAGGTGACCGGCAAGCCAACTTGTGGCTGTGGTCTTTCTCTTTTCTTTGTAATAAAACAATCGTTTTTCGTTCGTAATAATAAAATATCTTATTTGGCATTCTATATCTGTTATCCCATGCAAGCAGCATAGATATAGTCCTAACGAGTTACTCTATTACTGTGAGTTGATCTAGTAGAATCGTGAGATAACTCAGCAATGTAATGTAACTGTTAAACCTTTTTCCTAGTCGATGGGTTACGCCAATAATGAGGATACCGGCCTTTCCCTTTTGAGACTAGCACTTAGTGTATGTGTACTGCGTCTCATCAGTCCTCGGTGTTGTGACATCGGCATACTTGAGTGGGTGCTCATACTGGATGAGTTCACTGAACTCCCTCGCCCTAGAAATCTATAAGTGGTTCTCATTCATCGAGTAATAGATTTCTAAGATATAGTTGTACACCATTAGTCCTTAAGACCCAGACATCACCGTGACTTCACTAGAGGACCGATTGTATCGTGACCTGTCCCTGAGTCCCACCGCGGACCGCTCCAAGGGCCAACGTTCGTGCAATTCGAAATCTAGTGTGAAGTCTGTGCATTGTAGTAGGGGATTCGAGCGCTTGAGTAGTCATGGATGTCCTGTGTGTTCTGACGGTTTATAATCCATGGAATCTCTGGCCAGAGTTGATAGTGGGGTGATTAGGGAAATGTGTTTCCCTAAGTCGCACACGAACGGATTTATAATACCTAGAACGTTCGCACGGTTATTGAACTTTATAAGAGGTCTCGGTGAACCAATGCCTCTAGTTCAATCGGGACATGTGCTACGAAGGGATCGTACTGTACGCTAACTATATCATAAGGTTCTTGCAGGCACTTCACTTGTATCTAGGGAATCATGATGCGTAGTTGCTAGACGCCAATCTTGATTCGTTGGGCACCGATTTGATCGGGATTAGGTAAAATGAGTTTTACTCTAATCGGGACTCTTGGGAGGAGTTCGTATAAGAACAATGTGTTGTTCGAATCACAAAGAGTTGTGAGCCCACGGCTAGCATACACCTGAACCATTGAGGGTCACACTTCTCGTGTAATATAGATCCTTGATAACAACAAGCATAGATTAATGTGTTAATCTTTGAACGATTGGATGTCGATATGATTGAATCCAAGATTCGTAATTGTGGATTGCGAATCGGAATAAACGTAGAGAAAGAGAGACATGCAGAATTTGGTGAACTTTCTAAATTGGGAAGTTTCCCGATTTAGCAAGTCCACTGAAGTGGAAGTTTCCAATTTTGGAAATTGGAAATTTCGAAGAGGCACTCGTATCGACGAGGACTTTGAGCTCGTCACAAATATAATTTTGTTATAATTTTGTGAGCGATCGTTTATTAGAAACGAGGCCGACGAGGGAATGGGCTTAATGCATCAGTGGGTCAAGCCCAATGACTTAAGCCCACTAGGGTTGAAAACCCTAAGTATAAATAGACCTCAAAAGGAGTTTTGAGATCAGATTTTCAGCACCAAATCCTAGCCGCTCAAGCCCTAGCCGCTCCCCTCTTCGGCCGTTGCTGCCCCGACGCGCCACCGCCGACCACCGCCGGAAACACCGCCGGTTTTCTCCTCTTTTTCCTTCGTTATATTCGTGTTGTTATCTAACTCGTTTACATCTAGTGCTGTAGTTCGAGTGGGTCGAAAATACGAGGTGAAACCTAATTGGAGAGGAGCTGCTGCCCCGACGAATCCACGCACCGCCGCACGCGCCGCACCGCCGCTCACGCGCCGTCGCTGCCGCTGCCACGCGCCGCCGCTGCTGCTGCCGTTCGTCGCCGCTCGTTGCTTGCTGGATCAGCTTGTTCCAGCCGTGAATTGCAGCCCCGTGGATTGGTAATTAGCAGCTTGTACGTGACTCGTTCTAGGATTTCGATTCGTCGAAATCTCACGCTACAAGAGGTAATTAAATCGGAACTTTCGTAATTCGATTCGAACATGTTTGTATGATTATTAATTTGCGAGCATGAGTAATACGTGATTACATGTTTCGATTTTGTGAAATGAAGAATAAGCATGTTTCGTGATTTTCGGTTTTATGTATTTTTCAATTAAATCGATAATTACCATATGTATGGCGGAAGCGTTAAGGTACGTTGACTATGTGATTAGTTTTGCATGTAATCGAAACTAGTTCGATCTAAAAATTTTTAAATTCCGCTGCGTATACATGCACGATCCCCAACAGTTTGTTGATGCGTATTAAAGTCCTAGTGTTGTAGTTCGTCATTTTAAGAACGTTGTTGCGGATGCAGTTTTCCGCATGTTTTTTTACATGTACGTTTGTGCTTGTCCATTTGAGCGAGCGTCTTTGTGCATGTTTGTTGAATTGTATTAATGTCCTAGGATTGTAGTTTGTGTTTTCATGATCCTTTTTACGAATGCACATTTGCGTGAGTACTTTTGTGCATGCTTTTGTACTTTTACTTATGCGCGTATCTTTTCTAGAGAGTGTTTTTGTGCACGTTTCTTGATGCGCATTCATGTCCTTGAATTGTAGTACGTATTTTCATGATCGCTTTTGTTATCCAATTTTGACAATGTTCGAGTCCGAATTTTGAAATTTGCCGTTAGACAAGATTTGTACCTCACTGAAATAGCTTTCTAATGCCGCCGGAACCAGTTGATTTGGAGTTCGGATGAGAGAGTTATGCTCGACTTCGTGGACACTACCAAAGATGTTGAGGGATTCTCTCTTCTAATTTGATTTTATTTTCTTAATTGCAACTTTTTTCTTACTCTTTGATCATTTTTGCTGCCTGGACACCTAAGTTTCGATTTGTACCTATACGATATCAAATACACGAATTAAAATCCACAATTTATAACAGAAATATACATTAATCCAAACAAAAATCCACGTAAACGTAAACGTCGAGTATTATTGCTACACTCCTCTGTATCTTTTTTATGTAGTGTTTTTGTTGTTGTTTGTTGATGCGTATTAAAGTCCTAGTGTTGTAGTTCGTGTTTTAAAGAAAGTTGTTGTGGATGCACTTTTGCGCATGTCTTTTTACATGTACGTTTGTACATGTCCATTTGAGCGAGCGTGTTTGTGCATGTTTGTTGATTTGTATTAATGTCCTAGGATTGTAGTTTGTGTTTTCGTGATCCTTTTTGCGAATGCCCTTCTGCGTGAGTACTTTTGTGCATTCTTTTGTACTTTTACTTATGCGCGTATCTTTTCTAGCGAGTGTTTTGTGCACGTTTCTTGATGCGCATTCATGTCCTCGAACTGTAGCACGTATTTTCATGATCGCTTTTGGAATCCAATGTTGACCATGTTCGAGTCCGAATTTGGAAATTTGACGTTAGACAGGAATTGCAGCCAGCTGAAATAGCTTTCTAATGCAGCGGGAACAAGTTGATTTGGAGTCCGGATGAGAAAGTTATGCTCGACTTCGTGGACACTACCAAAGATGTTGAGGGATTCTCTCTTCTAATTTGATTTGATTTTCTTAATGGCAACTCTTTTCTTACTCTTTCATCATTTTTGCTTCCTGGACACCTAATTTTCGATTTGTACATATAAGATACCAAGTACACCAATTAAAATCCACCAATTTAAACAGAAATATAAATTAATCCAAACAAAAATCCACGTAAACGTAAACGTCGAGTATTATTGCTACACTCCTCTGTATCTTTTTTATGTAGTGTTTTTGTTGTTGTTTGTTGATGCGTATTAAAGTACTAGTGTTGTAGTTCGTGTTTTAAAGAACGTTGTTGCGGATGCACTTTTTACATGTACGTTTGTGCATGTCCATTTGAGCGAGCGTGTTTGTGCATGTTTGTTGATTTGTATTAATGTCCTAGGATTGTAGTTTGTGTTTTCGTGGTCCTTTTTGCGAATGCACTTTTGCGTGAGTACTTTTGTGCATTCTTTTGTACTTTTGCTCATGCGCGTATCTTTTCTAGCAAGTGTTTTTGTGCACGTTTCTTGATGTGCATTCATGTCCTTGAATTGTAGTACGTATTTTCATGATCGCTTTCGTTATCCAATTTTGACCATGTTCGAGTCCGAATTTCGAAATTTGCCTTTAGACTGGAATATTAGCCCACTAAAATAGCTTTCTAATGCCGCGGGAACCAGTAGCTTTGGATTGCCGATGAGAGACTTATGCTCGATTTCGTGGACACTACCAAAGATGTTGAGGGATTCTCTCTTCTAATTTGATTTTATTTTCTTAATGGCAACTCTTTTCTTACTCTTTGATCATTTTTGCTTCCTGGACACTTAATTGATTTGTACCTATAAGATACCAAATGCACAAATTAAAATCCACCAATTATAACACAAATATAAATTAATCCAAACAAAAATCCACGTAAACGTAAACGTCGAGTATTATTTCTACACTCCATTGTATCTTTTTTATGTAGTGTTTTTGTTGTTGTTTGTTGATGCGTATTAAAGTCCTAGTGTTCTAGTTCGTGTTTTTAAGAACGTTGTTGCGGATGCACTTTTGCGCATGTCGTTTTTCATGTACGTTTGTGCATGTCCATTTGAGCGAGCGTGTTTGTGCATGTTTGTTGATTTGTATTAATGTCCTAGGATTGTTAGTTTGTGCATGTTTTTGGTTTTTTTACTTATGCGCGTATCTTTTCTTGCGAGAGTTTTTGTGCACGTTTCTTGATGCGCATTCTTGTCCTTGAATTGTAGTACATATTTTCATGATCGATTTTGTTATCCAATTTTGACCATGTTCGAGTCTGAATTTTGAAACTTGCCGTTAGAAAGGAATTGTAGCCCATTGAAATAGCTTTCTAATGCGGTCGTAACCAGTTAATTTGGAGTCGGGATGAGAGAGTTATGATCGACTTCGTGGACACTACCAAAGATGTTGAGGGAACCTCTCTTCTAATTTGATTTTATTTTCCTAATTGCAACTCTTTTCTTACTCTGTGATCATTTTTGCTTCATGGACACCTAATTATCTTTTTGTACCTATAAGATACTAAATCCACCAATTGAAACAGAAATATAAATTAATCCAAAAAAAAAATGCACGAAAACGTAAACGTAGAGTGTGATTTCTGCACTCCACTGTATCTTTTGTATCTAATGTTTTTGCTGTTGTTTGGTTATGCGTATTAGAGTCCTAGTGTTGGAGTTCGTGTTTTTAACAATGTTGTTGCGAATGCACTTTTGCGCATGTTTTTTTACATGTACGTTTGTGCATGTCCAGTTGAGCGAGTGTGTTTGTGCATGTTTGTTCATTTGTATTAATGTCCTAGGATTGTAGTTTGTGTTTTCATGATCCATTTTGCGAGTGCACTTTTGCGTGAGTACTTTTGTGCATGCTTTTATTCTTTTACTTATGTGCGTATCTTTACTAGCGAGTGTTTTTATGCACGTTTCTTGATGCGCATTCATGTCCTCGAACTATAGCACGTATTTTCATGATCGCTTTTGGAATCAAATTTTGACAATTTTCGAGCCCGAATTTGGAAATTTGACGTTAGACAGAAATTGTAGCGAGCCGAAATATCTTTCTAATGTCGCCGGAACCAGTTGATTTGGAGTCCGAATGAGTAAATTATGCTCGACTTCGTGGACACTACCGAAGATGTTGAGGGATCCTCTCTTCTAATTTGATTTTATTTTCCTAATTGCAACTATTTTCTTACTGTTTGATCATTTTTTCTTCATGGACACCTAATTATCCATTTGTACCTATAAGATACTAAATCCACCAATTAAAATAAAAATATAAATTATTCCGAAACAAAATCCACGTAGAGTGTTATATCTACACTCCACTATATCTTTTGTATCTAGTGTTTTTGCTGTTCTTTGGTTATGCATATTAAATAATGTCCTAGTGTTGTAGTTCGTGTTTTTAATAACGTTGTCGCGAATGCACTTTTGCGCATGTTTTTTTACATGTACGTTTGTGCATGTCCAGTTGAGCGAGTGTGTTTGTGCACGTTTGTTGATTTGTATTAATGTCCTAGGATTGTAGTTTGTGTTTTCATGATCCTTTTTGCGAATGCACTTTTGCATGAGTACTTTTGTGCATGCTTTTGTAATTTTACTTATGTGCGTATCTTTTCTAACGAGTGTTTTTGTGCACGTTTCTTGATGCGCATTCATGTCCTCGAACTGTAGCACATATTTTCATGATCGCTTTTGGAATCCAATTTTGACCATGTTCGAGTCTGAATTTGGAAATTTGACGTTAGACAGGAATTGTGGCCAGTTGAAATAGCTTTTTAATGCCGCCGGAACAAGATGATTTCGAGTCCGGATGAGAAAGTTATGCTCGACTTCGTGGAAACTACCGAAGATGTTGAGGGATCCTCTCTTCTTATTTGATTTTATTTTCCTAATTGCAACTCTTTTCTTACTGTTTGATCATTTTTGCTTCATGGATACCTAGTTATCCATTTATACCTATAAGATACAAAGTCCACCAATTAAAACAGAAATATAAATTAATCCAAAAAAAACTCCACGTAAACATAAACGTAGAGTGTTATTTATACACTCTACTGTATCTTTTGTATCTAGTGTTTTTGCTGTTGTTTGGTTATGCGTATTAGAGTCCTTGTGTTGTAGTTCGTGTTTTTAACAACGTTGTTGCGAATACACTTTTGCGCATGTTTTTTGACATGTACGTTTGTGCATGTCCAGTTGAGCGAGTGTGTTTGTGCATGTTTGTTCATTTGTATTAATGTCCTAGGATTGTAGTTTGTGTTTTCATGATCCATTTTGCGAGTGCACTTTTGTTGGGTTTCGGGCACGCGTACGCAGCGGAAAACAAAAATTTTATGCGAATTAAACGAGTTTTAAATCACATAAGCACATGCCCGATAATAGATAACAATTAATTGCGTACCTTTGCGCTTCCAGCGAAATTAAAAAACAACATACATGCTAATAAATTTAACCGAATTTAAATCAATTAACATGCTCGCAATTTAAACCAAATAACATGCTCGCAACGATTTAATCGATTACACATAATCACATAAAATCATACAAACACAAGCATGAAATCATAGTTTAAATTAAACCCTAAAACGAAACTAGGGTTTCGAGTATTTACCTCTTGACGCGTGAGGTAGGATTGAACGATTCGTCGTGATTACTACGGAAACCAATCCGTAGAATCGGGGCAGCAATGGAGCAGCAGCAGCGGCGGTGTGGCAGCTCACGGCGGCGCGTGTACAGCACGCGCGGTTGTGCGAGGCGGCGCGTGGGGCAGCGTGCGGCTTCGGCTCGTGCGTTGCTCCTCGATTCTTCGATCTACGGTCTTCCTCCTCTCGGATTTCACCTCGTATACTTCGATCTACTAAATCGTGGCACTAGACACGAAGTAGTTAGAATAAAACGGAAAGAAAATAAAGGAGAAAGAATACCGAACAAGAGCCGGCCGAGGAACGGCCGTTTCCGGCGACGGAGCGGCGGAGGTGGCGCGGTGGTGGCCGCGCGAAAGAGAGGGCGAGAGAGAGAGGGTGGCCGATTAGGGTTAGGGTTTTTGTGTGTGTGTGCTAGGGTTATAAATCATGTATTTATAGTCCCTAGCATGAAACCCTAGCGGGCTTAAGTTGGACTGGGCCCAACAGCTTAAGCTCGTTAGTTTCTTTAATCGCTCGTATCTCTCAATTCAATGATCGAAAAATTGTAACGATTACAATTTCCGAGTCATTATAATTTTCTCGTCATTACGAGTGCCATCTCTTATTTTCCAACTTTCCAAAAGTGGAAACCCTAGTTCAGTGGACTTTCTAAATTTGGAAACTTCCCGATTTAGAAAGTTCACTAACATGTTCGCTTATTCTTTTCCTTTTCTTATTCTCATTCATAATTCCAAATTACGAATGTTGGACTCAATCATATTGACTTCCAATTATGCAAAGATAAACTATTTTATCTCTGACCGTTTATTCAAAGATCTCATGTGCACGAGCAGTGTGACCCTCGATGGTTCAGGTGTAAGCTAGCCGTGGGCCCACAACTCTTTGTGGTCAAAACTCGTCCCCTTCGAGTTACAATTAAGATGAAGCTCGTTTCACCTTAATCACCCAACGAATCAAGATTGGCGTCTAGCAACTACGCGTCATGATTCCCTAGATACAAATGAAGTGCCTGCAAGAACCTTCAGATATAGTTAACGTACAGTACGGTCCCTTCGATTCATATGTCCCGATTGAACTAGAGGCATTGGTTCATCGAGACCTCTTTATATGTTCAATAACGGTGCGATCGTTCTAAGTGTTGTAATCCTTACGTGCATGACTTAAAGAATCGAATTCTCTAATCATCACTTAGTCAGCTCTGGCCAGAGACTTAGAATGAATACAAACTTTCAGAACACACAGGACATCCAAGACTATTCTAGCGATCGAATCCCCGACTACAATGCACAGACCTCCCACTAGATTTCGGACTGCACGAACACTGGCCCTTGGGATGGTCCTCGGTGGAACTCAGGGACAGGTCACGATACAGCTGGTCCTCTAGTGAAGTCACGGTGATGTCTAGGTCATAAGGACTAATGGTGTACAACTATACCATAGATATCTCTACTCGATTATTGGGAACCACTTAGAGATTTCTAGGGTGAGGGAGTTCAGTGAACTCGTCAACTTACGAGCACCCACTTGTGCATGCCGATATCACAATACCGTTTACTGATGAGATGCAGTACACATACACTAAGTGCTAGTCTTAATGGGAAAGGCCGATATCCTCATTAGTGGCGTAACCCTTCGACTAGGAACACGTTTAACAGTTATAATACTTAAGTAAATATCTCACGATCCTAACGATCAATTACTAGTACTTGTAATAACTGTAAGGACTATATCTATGCTTGTGACAAAGGGACAAAGATATAGAATGCCAATGTGTTTTATCATTAATACGAATAAAGGTTCGTTTATTACAATAATAAATACGAAAGACCACAGCCACAAGTTGGCTTGTTGGTCACCTACTCTAACAACTTTTGCGTGAGTACTTTTGTGCATGCTTTTGTTCTTTAACTTATGTGCGTATCTTTTCTAGCGAGTGTTTTCGTGCACGTTTCTTGATGCGCATTCATGTCCTCGAACTGTAACACGTATTTTCATGATCGCTTTTGGAATCCAATTTTGACAATGTTCGAGTCCGAATTTGGAAATTTGACGTTAGATAGGAATTGTAGCCAGCTGAAATAGCTTTCTAATGCTGCCGGAACCAATTGATTTGGAGTCCGGATGAGAAAGTTATGCTCGACTTCGTGGACACTACCGAAGATGTTGAGGTATCCTCTCTTCTAATTTGATTTTATTTTCCTAATTGCAACTATTTTCTTACTCTTTGATCATTTTTTCTTCATGGAAACCTAACTATCCATTTGTACCTATAAGATACTAAATCCACCAATTAAAACAGAAATATAAATTAATCCAAAAAAAAATCCACGTAAACGTAAACGTAGAGTGTGATTTCTGCACTCTACTGTATCTTTTGTATCTAGTGTTTTTGTTGTTGTTTGGTTATGCGTATTAGAGTCCTAGTGTTGGAGTTCGTGTTTTTAACAACGTTGTTGCGAGTGCACTTTTGCGCATGTTTTTTTACATGTACGTTTGTGCATGTCCAGTTGAACGAGTGTGTTTGTGCATGTTTGTTCATTTGTATTAATGTCCTAGGATTGTAGTTTGTGTTTTCATGATCCTTTTTGCGAATGCACTTTTGCGTAAGTACTTTTGTGCATGCTTTTGAACTTTTACTTATGTGCGTATCTTTTCTAACGAGTGTTTTTGTGCACGTTTCTTGATGCGCATTCAAGTCCTCGAACTGTAGCACGTATTTTCATGATTGCTTTTGGAATCCAATTTTGAAAATGTTCGAGACCAAATTTGGAAATTTGACGTTAGACAGGAATTGTAGCCAGTTGAAATAGCTTTCTAATGCCGCCGGAACCTGTTGATTTGGAGTCCGGATGAGAAAGTTATGCTCGACTTCGTGGACACTACCGAAGATGTTGAGGGATCCTCTCTTCTAATTTGATTTTATTTTCCTAATTGCAATTATTTTCTTACTCTTTGATCATTTTTTCTTCATGGACACCTAATTATCCATTTGTACCTATAAGATACTAAATCCACTAATTAAAACAACAATATAAATTAATCCGAAACAAAATCCACGTAAACGTAAACGTAGAGTGTTATTTCTACACTCCACTTTATCTTTTGTATCTAGTGTTTTTGCTGTTGTTTGGTAATGCATATTAAAGTCCTAGTGTTGTAGTTCGTGTTTTTAATAACGTTGTTGCGAATGCACTTTTGCGCATGTTTTTTTACATGTACGTTTGTGCATGTCCAGTTGAGCGAGTGTGTTTGTGCACGTTTGTTGATTTGTATTAACGTCCTAGGATTGTAGTTTGTGTTTTCATGAACCTTTTTGCGAATGCACTTTTGCGTGAGTACTTTTGTGCATGCTTTTGTAATTTTACTTATGTGCGTATCTTTTCTAACGAGTGTTTTTGTGCACGTTTCTTGATGCGCATTCATGTCCTCGAACTGTAGCACATATTTTCATGATCGCTTTTGGAATCCATATTTGACCATGTTCGAGTCTGAATTTGGAAATTTCACGTTAGACAGGAATTGTAGCCAGCTGAAATAGCTTTGTAATTCCCCCGGAACAAGTTGATTTCGAGTCCGGATGAGAAAGTTATGCTTGACATCGTGGACACTACCGAAGATGTTGAGGGATCCTCTCTTCTAATTTGATTTTATTTTCCTAATTGCAACTCTTTTCTTACTCTTTGATCATTTTTGCGTCATGGACACCTAGTTATCCATTTGTACCTATAAGATACAAAATCAACCAATTAAAACAGAAATATAAATTTATCCAAAAAAAACTCCACGTAAACATAAACGTAGAGTGTTATTTCTACACTCCACTGTATCTTTTGAATCTAGTGTTTTTGCTGTTGTTTGGTTATGCGTATTAGCGTCCTAGTGTTGTAGTTCGTGTTTTTAACAACGTTGTTGCGAACGCACTTTTGCGCATGTTTTTTTACATGTACGTTTGTGCATGTCCAGTTGAGCGAGTGTGTTTGTGCATCTTTGTTCATTTGTATTAATGTCCTAGGATTGTAGTTTATGTTTTCATGATCCATTTTGCGAGTGCACTTTTGCGTGAGTACTTTTGTGCATGCTTTTGTTCTTTTACTTATGTGCGTATCTTTTCTAGCGAGTGTTTTTGTGCATGTTTCTTGATGCGCATTCATGTCCTCGAACTGTAGCACGTATTTTCATGATCGCTTTTGGAATCCAATTTTGACAATGTTCGAGTCCGAATTTGGAAATTTGACGTTAGACACCAACTGTAGCCAGCTGAAATAGCTTTCTAATGCCGCCGGAACCAGTTGATTCGGAGTTCGGATGAGAAAGTTATGCTCGACTTCGTGGACACTACCGAAGATGTTGAGGGATCATCTCTTCTAATTTGATTTTATTTTCCTAATTGCAACTACTTTCTTACTCTTTGATCATTTTTTCTTCATGGACACCTAATTATCCATTTGTACCTATAAGATAATAAATCCACCAATTAAAACAGAAATATAAATTAATCGGAAACAAAATCCACGTAAACGTAAACGTAGAGTGTTATTTCTACACTCCACTGTATCTTTTGTATCTAGTGTTTTTGCTGTTGTTTGGTTATGCATATTAAAGTCCTAGTGTTGTAGTTCGTGTTTTTAATAAAGTTGTTGCGTATGCACTTTTGCGCATGTTTTTTTACATGTACGTTTGTGCATGTCAAATTGAGCGAGTGTGTTTGTGCACGTTTGTTGATTTGTATTAATGTCCTAGGATTGTAGTTTGTGTTTTCATGATCGTTTTTGCGAATGCACTTTTGCGTGAGTACTTTTGTGCATGCTTTTGTACTTTTACTTATGTGCGTATCTTTTCTAACGAGTGTTTTTGTGTACGTTTCTTGATGCGAATTCATGTCCTCGAACTGTAGCACGTATTTTCATGATCGCTTTTGGAATCCAATTTGGACCACGTTCGATTCCGAATTTGGAAATTTGACGTTAGACAGGAATTGTAGCCAGCAGAAATAGCTTTCTAATGCCGCCGGAACAAGTTGATTTCGAGTCCGGATGAGAAAGTTATGCTTGACTTCGTGGACACTACCGAAGATGTTGAGGGATCCTCTCTTCTAATTTGATTTTATTTTCCTAATTGCAACTCTTTTCTTACTCTTTGATCATTTTTGCTTCATGGACACCTAGTTATCCATTTGTACCTATAAGATACTAAATCCACCAATTAAAACAGAAATATAAATGAATCCAAAAAAAAACTCCACGTAAACGTAAGCGTAGAGTGTTATTTCTACACTCCACTGTATCTTTTGTATCTAGTGTTTTTGCTGTTGTTTGGTTATGCGTATTAGAGTCCTAGTGTTGTAGTTCATGTTTTTAACAACGTTGTTGCGAATGCACTTTTGCGCATGTTTTTTTACATGTAGGTTTGTGCATGTCCAGTTGAGCGAGTGTGTTTGTGCATGTTTATTCATTTGTATTAATGTCCTAGGATTGTAGTTTGTGTTTTATGATCCATTTTGCGAGTGCACTTTTGCGTGAGTACATTTGTGCATGCTTTTGTTCTTTTACTTATGTGCGTATCTTTTCTAGCGAGTGTTTTTGTGCACGTTTCTTGATGCGCATTCATGTCCTCGAACTGTAGCAAGTATTTTCATGATCGCTTTTGGAATCCAATTTTGACAATGTTCGAGTCCGAATTTGGAAATTTGACGTTAGACAGGAATTGTAGCCAGCTCAAATAGCTTTCTAATGCCGCCAGAACCAATTGATTTGGAGTCCGGATGAGAAAGTTATGCTCGACTTCGTGGACACTACCGAAGATGTTGAGGGATCCTCTCTTCTAATTTGATTTTATTTTCCTAATTGCAACTATTTTCTTACTCTTTGATCATTTTTTCTTCATGGACACCTAATTATCCATTTGTACCCATAAGATACTAAATCCACCAATTAAAAAAGAAATATAAATTAATCCGAAACAAAATCCACGTAAACGTAAACGTAGCGTGTTATTTCTACACTCCACTGTATCTTTTGTATCTAGTGTTTTTGCTGTTGTTTAGTTATGCATATTAAAGTCCTAGTGTTGTAGTTCGTGTTTTTAATAACGTTGTTGCGAATGCACTTTTGCGCATGTTTTTTTACATGTACGTTTGTGCATGTCCAGTTGAGCGAGTGTGTTTGTGCACGTTTGTTCATTTGTATTAATGTCCTAGGATTGTAGTTTGTGTTTTCATGATCCTTTTTGCGAATGCACTTTTGCTTGAGTACTTTTGTGCATGCTTTTGTACTTTTACTTATGTGCGTATCTTTTCCAACGAGTGTTTTTCTGCACGTTTCTTGATGCGCATTCATGTCCTCGAACTGTAGCACGTATTTTCATGATCGATTTTGGAATCCAATTTTGACCATGTTCGAGTCCGAATTCGGAAATTTGACGTTAGACAGGAATTGTAGTCAGCTGAAATAGCTTTCTAATGCCGCTGGAACAAGTTGATTTCGACTCCGGATGAGAAAGTTATGCTCGACTTCGTGGACACTACCGAAGATGTTGAGGGATCCTCTCTTCTAATTTGATTTTATTTTCCTAATTGCAACTCTTTTCTTACTCTTTGATCATTTTTGCTTCATGGACACCTAGTTATCCATTTGTACCTATAAGATACAAAATCCACCAATTAAAACTGAAATATAAATTAATCCAAAAAAAACTCCACGTAAACGTAAACGTAGAGTGTTATTTCTACACTCCACTGTATCTTTTGTATCTAGTGTGTTTGCAGTTGTTTAGTTATGCATATTAAAGTCCTAGTGTTGTAGTTTGTGTTTTTAACAACGTTGTTGCGAATGCACTTTTGCGAATGTTTTTTAACATGTACGTTTGTGCATGTCCAGTTGAGCGAGTGTGTTTGTGCATGTTTGTTCATTTGTATTAATGTCCTAGGACTGTAGTTTGTGTTTTTATGATCCATTTTGCGAGTGCACTTTTGCGTGGGTACTTTTGTGCATGCTTTTGTTCTTTAACTTATGTGCGTATCTTTTCTAGCGAGTGTTTTTGTGCACGTTTCTTGATGCGCATTCATGTCCTCGTACTGTAGCACGTATTTTCATGATCGCTTTTGGAATCCAATTTTGACAATGTTCGAGTCCGAATTTGGAAATTTGACGTTAGACAGGAATTGTAGCCAGCTCAAATAGCTTTCTAATGCCGCTAGAACCAATTGATTTGGAGTCCGGATGAGAAAGTTATGCTCGACTTCGTGGACACTACCGAAGATGTTGAGGGATCCTCTCTTCTAATTTGATTTTATTTTCCTATTTGCAACTATTTTCTTACTCTTTGATCATATTTTCTTCATGGACACCTAATTATCCATTAGTACCTATAAGATACTAAATACACCAATTAAAACAGAAATATAAATTAATCCGAAACAAAATCCACGTAAACGTAAACGTAGAGTATTATTTCTACACTCCACTGTATATTTTGTATCTAGTGTTTTTGTTGTTGTATGGTTATGCATATTAAAGTCCTAGTGTTGTAGTTCGTATTTTTAATTACGTTGTTGCGAATGCACTTTTACGCATGTTTTTTTACATGTACGTTTGTGCATGTCCAGTTGAGCGAGTGTGTTTGTGCACGTTTGTTCATTTGTATTAATGTCCTAGGATTGTAGTTTGTGTTTTCATGATCCTTTTTGCGAATGCACTTTTGCGTGAGTACTTTTGTGCATGCTTTTGTACTTTTACTTATGTGCGTATCTTTTCCAACGAGTGTTTTTGTGCACGTTTCTTGATGCGCATTCATGTCCTCGAACTGTAGCACGTATTTTCATGATCGCTTTTGGAATCCAATTTTGACCATGTTCGTGTCCGTATTCGGAAATTTGACGTTAGACAGGAATTGTAGCCAGCTGAAATAGCTTTCTAATGCCGCTGGAACAAGTTGATTTCGAGTCCGGATGAAAAAATTATGCTCGACTTCGTGGACACTACCGAAGATGTTGAGGGATCCTCTCTTCTAATTTGATTTTATTTTCCTAATTGCAGCTCTTTTCTTACTCTTTGATCATTTGTTTGGTTATGCGTATTAGAGTCCTAGTGTTGTAGTTCGTGTTTTTAACAACGTTGTTACGAATGCACTTTTGCGTGAGTACTTTTGTGCATGCTTTTGTACTTTTACTTATGCGTGTATCTTTTCTAGCGAGTGTTTTTGTGCACGTTTCTTGATGCGCATTCATGTCCTTGAATTGTAGTATGTATTTTCATGATCGCTTTCGTTATCCAATTTTGACCATGTTCGTGTCCGAAGTTTGAAATTTGCCGTTAGACAGGAATAGTAGCCCACTGAAACAACTTTCTTATGCTGCGGGTACCACTTGATTTGGAGTGCCGATGAGAGATTTATGCTCGACTTCGTGGACACTACCAAAGATGTTGAGGCATTCTCTCTTCTAATTTGATTTTATTTTCTTAATGGCAACTCCTTTCTTACTCTTTGATCATTTTTGCTTCCGGGACACTTAATTTTCGATTTGTACCTATAAGATACCAAATACACCAATTAAAATCCACCAATTAAAACACAAATATAAATTAATCCAAACAAAAATCCACGTAAACGTAAACGTCGAGTATTATTGCTACATTCCGTTGTATCTTTATTATGTAGTGTTTTTGTTGTTGTTTGTTGATGCGTATTAAAGTCCTAGTGTTGTAGTTCGAGATTTTAAGAACGTTGTTGCGGATGCACTTTTGCGCATGTCTCTTTACATGTACGTTTGTGCATGTCCATTTGAGCGAGCATCTTTTGCTCATGTTTGTTGAATTGTATTAATGTCCTAGGATTGTAATTTGTGTTTTCATGATCCTTTTTACGAATGCACATTTGCGTGAGTACTTTTGTGCATGCTTTTGTACTTTTACTTATGCGCGTATCTTTTCTAGCGAGTGTTTTTGTGCACGTTTCTTGATGCGCATTCATGTCCTTGAATTGTAGTACGTATTTTCATGATCGCTTTTGTTATCAAATTTTGACCATGTTCGAGTCTGAATTTTGAAATTTGCCGTTAGACACGAATTGTACCTCACTGAAATAGCTTTCTAATGCCGCCGGAACCAGTTGATTTGGTGTCCGGATGAGAGAGTTATGCTCGACTTCGTGGACACTACCAAAGATGTTGAGGGATTCTCTCATCTAATTTGATTTTATTTTCTTAATAACAACTCTTTTCTTACTCTTTGATCAATTGTGCTTCCTGGACACCTAATTTTCGATTTGTACCTATAAGATACCAAATACACCAATTAATATCCACCAATTAAAACATAAATATAAATTAATCCAAACAAAAATCCACGTAAACGTAAACGTCGAGTATTATTGCTACACTCGACAATATCTTTTTTATGTAGTGTTTTTGTTGCTGTTTGTTGATGCGTATTAACGTCCTAGTGTTGTTGTTCGTGTTTTTCAGAACGTTGTTGCGGATGCACTTTTTGCTCATGTCTTTTTACATGTACGTTTGTGCATGTCTAGTTGAGCGAGTGTGTTTGTGCATGTTTGTTGATTTGTATTAATGTCCTAGGATTGTAGTTTGTGCTTTCATGATCCTTTTTGCGAATGCACATTTGCGTGAGTACTTTTGTGCATGTTTTTGTACTTTTACTTATGTGCGTATCTTTTCTTGCGAGAGTTTTTGTGCACGTTTCTTGATGCGCATTCATGTCCTTGAATTGTAGTACGTATTTTCATGATCGCTTTTGTTATCCAATTTTGACCATGTTCGAGTCCGAATTTTGAAATTTGCAGTTAGACAGGAATTGTAGCCCACTGAAATTGCTTTCTAATGCCGCCGGAACCGGTTGATTTGGAGTCCGGATGAGAGAGTTATGCTCGACTTCGTGGACACTACAAAAGATGTTGAGGGATTCTCTCTTCTAATTTGATTTTATTTTCTTAATGGCAACTCCTTTCTTACTCCTTGATCATTTTTGCTTCCGGGACACTTAATTTTCGATTTGTACCTATAAGATACCAAATACACCAATTAAAATCCACCAATTAAAACACAAATATAAATTAATCCAAACAAAAATCCACGTAAACGTAAACGTCGAGTATTATTGCTACATTCCGTTGTATCTTTATTATGTAGTGTTTTTGTTGTTGTTTGTTGATGCGTATTAAAGTCCTAGTGTTGTAGTTCGAGATTTTAAGAACGTTGTTGCGGATGCACTTTTGCGCATGTCTTTTTACATGTACGTTTGTGCATGTCCATTTGAGCGAGCATCTTTTGCTCATGTTTGTTGAATTGTATTAATGTCCTAGGATTGTAATTTGTGTTTTCATGATCCTTTTTACGAATGCACATTTGCGTGAGTACTTTTGTGCATGCTTTTGTACTTTTACTTATGCGCGTATCTTTTCTAGCGAGTGTTTTTGTGCACGTTTCTTGATGCGCATTCATGTCCTTGAATTGTAGTACGTATTTTCATGATCGCTTTTGTTATCAAATTTTGACCATGTTCGAGTCTGAATTTTGAAATTTGCCGTTAGACACGAATTGTACCTCACTGAAATAGCTTTCTAATGCCGCCGGAACCAGTTGATTTGGTGTCCGGATGAGAGAGTTATGCTCGACTTCGTGGACACTACCAAACATGTTGAGGGATTCTCTCTTCTAATTTGATTTTATTTTCTTAATAACAACTCTTTTCTTACTCTTTGATCAATTGTGCTTCCTGGACACCTAATTTTCGATTTGTACCTATAAGATACCAAATACACCAATTAATATCCACCAATTAAAACATAAATATAAATTAATCCAAACAAAAATCCACGTAAACGTAAACGTCGAGTATTATTGCTACACTCGACAATATCTTTTTTATGTAGTGTTTTTGTTGCTGTTTGTTGATGCGTATTAAAGTCCTAGTGTTGTTGTTCGTGTTTTTCAGAACGTTGTTGCGGATGCACTTTTTGCGCATGTCTTTTTACATGTACGTTTGTGCATGTCTAGTTGAGCGAGTGTGTTTGTGCATGTTTGTTGATTTGTATTAATGTCCTAGGATTGTAGTTTGTGCTTTCATGATCCTTTTTGCGAATGCACATTTGCGTGAGTACTTTTGTGCATGTTTTTGTACTTTTACTTATGCGCGTATCTTTTCTTGCGAGAGTTTTTGTGCACGTTTCTTGATGCGCATTCATGTCCTTGAATTGTAGTACTTATTTTCATGATCGCTTTTGTTATCCAATTTTGACCATGTTCGAGTCCGAATTTTGAAATTTGCAGTTAGACAGGAATTGTAGCCCACTGAAATTGCTTTCTAATGCCGCCGGAACCGATTGATTTGGAGTCCGGATGAGAGAGTTATGCTCGACTTCGTGGACACTACCAAAGATGTTGAGGGATTCTCTCTTCTAATTTGATTTTATTTTCTTAATGGCAACTCCTTTCTTACTCTTTGATCATTTTTGCTTCCGGGACACTTAATTTTCGATTTGTACCTATAAGATACCAAATACACCAATTAAAATCCACCAATTAAAACAAAAATATAAATCAATCCAAACAAAAATCCACGTAAACGTAAACGTCGAGTATTATTGCTACATTCCGTTGTATCTTTATTATGTAGTGTTTTTGTTGTTGTTTGTTGATGCGTATTAAAGTCCTAGTGTTGTAGTTCGAGATTTTAAGAACGTTGTTGCGGATGCACATTTGCGTGAGTACTTTTGTGCATGCTTTTGTACTTTTACTTATGCGCGTATCTTTTCTAGCGAGTGTTTTTGTGCACGTTTCTTGATGCGCATTCATGTCCTTGAATTGTAGTACGTATTTTCATGATCGCTTTTGTTATCAAATTTTGACCATGTTCGAGTCTGAATTTTGAAATTTGCCGTTAGACACGAATTGTACCTCACTGAAATAGCTTTCTAATGCCGCCGGAACCAGTTGATTTGGTGTCCGGATGAGAGAGTTATGCTCGACTTCGTGGACACTACCAAACATGTTGAGGGATTCTCTCTTCTAATTTGATTTTATTTTCTTAATAACAACTCTTTTCTTACTCTTTGATCAATTGTGCTTCCTGGACACCTAATTTTCGATTTGTACCTATAAGATACCAAATACACCAATTAATATCCACCAATTAAAACATAAATATAAATTAATCCAAACAAAAATCCACGTAAACGTAAACGTCGAGTATTATTGCTACACTCGACAATATCTTTTTTATGTAGTGTCTTTGTTGCTGTTTGTTGATGCGTATTAAAGTCCTAGTGTTGTTGTTCGTGTTTTTCAGAACGTTGTTGCGGATGCACTTTTTGCGCATGTCTTTTTACATGTACGTTTGTGCATGTCTAGTTGAGCGAGTGTGTTTGTGCATGTTTGTTGATTTGTATTAATGTCCTAGGATTGTAGTTTGTGCTTTCATGATCCTTTTTGCGAATGCACATTTGCGTGAGTACTTTTGTGCATGTTTTTGTACTTTTACTTATGCGCGTATCTTTTCTTGCGAGAGTTTTTGTGCACGTTTCTTGATGCGCATTCATGTCCTTGAATTGTAGTACGTATTTTCATGATCGCTTTTGTTATCCAATTTTGACCATGTTCGAGTCCGAATTTTGAAATTTGCAGTTAGACAGGAATTGTAGCCCACTGAAATTGCTTTCTAATGCCGCCGGAACCGATTGATTTGGAGTCCGGATGAGAGAGTTATGCTCGACTTCGTGGACACTACCAAAGATGTTGAGGGATTCTCTCTTCTAATTTGATTTTATTTTCTTAATGGCAACTCCTTTCTTACTCTTTGATCATTTTTGCTTCCGGGACACTTAATTTTCGATTTGTACCTATAAGATACCAAATACACCAATTAAAATCCACCAATTAAAACAAAAATATAAATCAATCCAAACAAAAATCCACGTAAACGTAAACGTCGAGTATTATTGCTACATTCCGTTGTATCTTTATTATGTAGTGTTTTTGTTGTTGTTTGTTGATGCGTATTAAAGTCCTAGTGTTGTAGTTCGAGATTTTAAGAACGTTGTTGCGGATGCACTTTTGCGCATGTCTTTTTACATGTACGTTTGTGCATGTCCATTTGAGCGAGCATCTTTTGCTCATGTTTGTTGAATTGTATTAATGTCCTAGGATTGTAATTTGTGTTTTCATGATCCTTTTTACGAATGCACATTTGCGTGAGTACTTTTGTGCATGCTTTTGTACTTTTACTTATGCGCGTATCTTTTCTAGCGAGTGTTTTTGTGCACGTTTCTTGATGCGCATTCATGTCCTTGAATTGTAGTACGTATTTTCATGATCGCTTTTGTTATCAAATTTTGACCATGTTCGAGTCTGAATTTTGAAATTTGCCGTTAGACACGAATTGTACCTCACTGAAATAGCTTTCTAATGCCGCCGGAACCAGTTGATTTGGTGTCCGGATGAGAGAGTTATGCTCGACTTCGTGGACACTACCAAACATGTTGAGGGATTCTCTCTTCTAATTTGATTTTATTTTCTTAATAACAACTCTTTTCTTACTCTTTGATCAATTGTGCTTCCTGGACACCTAATTTTCGATTTGTACCTATAAGATACCAAATACACCAATTAATATCCACCAATTAAAACATAAATATAAATTAATCCAAACAAAAATCCACGTAAACGTAAACGTCGAGTATTATTGCTACACTCGACAATATCTTTTTTATGTAGTGTTTTTGTTGCTGTTTGTTGATGCGTATTAAAGTCCTAGTGTTGTTGTTCGTGTTTTTCAGAACGTTGTTGCGGATGCACTTTTTGCGCATGTCTTTTTACATGTACGTTTGTGCATGTCTAGTTGAGCGAGTGTGTTTGTGCATGTTTGTTGATTTGTATTAATGTCCTAGGATTGTAGTTTGTGCTTTCATGATCCTTTTTGCGAATGCACATTTGCGTGAGTACTTTTGTGCATGTTTTTGTACTTTTACTTATGCGCGTATCTTTTCTTGCGAGAGTTTTTGTGCACGTTTCTTGATGCGCATTCATGTCCTTCAATTGTAGTACGTATTTTCATGATCGCTTTTGTTATCCAATTTTGACCATGTTCGAGTCCGAATTTTGAAATTTGCAGTTAGACAGGAATTGTTGCCCACTGAAATTGCTTTCTAATGCCGCCGGAACCGGTTGATTTGGAGTCCGGATGAGAGAGTTATGCTTGACATCGTCGACACTACCAAAGATGTTGAGGGATTCTCTCTTCTAATTTGATTTTTTTTTAATTTCAACTCTTTTCTTACTCTTTGATAATTTTTCCTTCGTGGACACCTAATTTTTTATTTGTACCCATAAGATACCAAATCCACCAATTAAAATCGAAATATAAATTAATCCAAACAAAAATCCACGTAAACGGAAAAAATCGAGTATTATTGCTACACACCAGTGTATCTTTTTTATGTAGTGTTTTTGCTGTTGTTTGTTGATGCGTATTAAAGTCCCAGTGTTGTAGTTCCCGTTTTTAAGAACGTTGTTGCAGATGCACTTTTGCGCATGTTTTTTTACATGTACGTTTGTGCATGTCCGTTTGAGCGAGCATGTTTGTTGATTTGTATTAATGTCCTAGGATTGTGGTTTGTGTTTTCATGATCCTTTTTGCGAATGCACTTTTGGGTGAGTAGTTTTGTGCATGCTTTTGTACTTTTACTTATGCGGGTATCTTTTCTAGCGAGTGTTTTTGTGCACGTTTCTTGATGCGCATTCATGTCCTTGAATTGTAGTACGTATTTTCATGATCGCTTTTGTTATCCAGTTTTGACCATGTTCGAGTCTGAATTTTGAAAATTGCCGTTAGACAGGAATTGTAGCCCATTGAAATAGCTTTCTAATGCCGCCGGAACCAGTTGATTTGGAGTCGGGATGAGAGAATTATGATCGACTTCGTGGACACTACCAAAGATGTTGAGGGATTATCTCTTCTAATTTGATATTATTTTCTTAATAACAACTCTTTTCTTACTCTTTGATCATTTTTGCCTCCTGGACACCTAATTTTCGATTTCTACCTATAAGATACCAAATACACCAATTAATATCCACCAATTAAAACAGAAATATAAATTAATCCAAACAAAAATCCACGTAAACGTAAACGTCGAGTATTATTGCTACACTCGACTGTATCTTTTTTATGTAGTGTTTTTGTTGTTGTTTGTTGATGCGTATTAAAGTCCTAGTGTTGTTGTTCGTGTTTTTCAGAACGTTGTTGCGGATGCACTTTTGCGCATGTCTTTTTACATGTACGTTTGTGCATGTCTAGTTGAGCGAGTGTGTTTGTGCATGTTTGTTGATTTGTATTAATGTCCTAGGATTGAAGTTTGTGCTTACATGATCCTTTTTGCGAATGCACATTTGCGTGAGTACTTTTGTGCATGCTTTTGTACTTTTACTTATGTGCGTATCTTTTCCAACGAGTGTTTTTGTGCACGTTTCTTGATGCGCATTCATGTCCTCGAACTGTAGCACGTATTTTCATGATCGCTTTTGGAATCCAATTTTGACCATGTTCGTGTCCGTATTCGGAAATTTGACGTTAGACAGGAATTGTAGCCAGCTGAAATAGCTTTCTAATGCCGCTGGAACAAGTTGATTTCGAGTCCGGATGAAAAAATTATGCTCGACTTCGTGGACACTACCGAAGATGTTGAGGGATCCTCTCTTCTAATTTGATTTTATTTTCCTAATTGCAACTCTTTTCTTACTCTTTGATTATTTTTGCTTCATGGACACCTAGTTATCCATTTGTACCTATAAGATACTAAATCCACCAATTAAAACAGAAATATAAATTAATCCAAAACAAAATCCACGTAAACGTAAACGTAGAGTGTTATTTCTACACTCCACTGTATCTTTTCTATCTACTGTTTTTGCTGTTGTTTGGTTATGCATATTAAAGTCCTAGTGTTGTAGTTCGTGTTTTTAATAACATTGTTGCGAATGCACTTTTGCGCATGTTTTTTTACATGTACGTTTGTGCATGTCCAGTTGAGCGAGTGTGTTTGTGCACGTTTGTTCATTTGTATTGATGTCCTAGGATTGTAGTTTGTGTTTTCATGATCCTTTTTGCGAATGCACTTTTGTACATGCTTTTGTACTTTTACTTATGTGCGTATCTTTTCCAACGAGTGTTTTTGTGCACGTTTCTTGATGCGCATTCATGTCCTCGAACTGTAGCACGCATTTTCATGATCGCTTTTGGAATCCAATTTTGACCATGTTCGAGTTCGAATTCGGAAATTTTACGTTAGACAGGAATTGTAGCCAGCTGAAATAGCTTTCTAATGCCGTTGGAACAAGTTGATTTCGAGTCCGGATGAGAAAGTTATGCTCGACTTCGTGGACACTACCGAAGATGTTGAGGGATCCTCTCTTCTAATTTGATTTTATTTTCCTAATTGCAGCTCTTTTCTTACTCTTTGATCATTTGTTTGGTTATGCGTATTAGAGTCCTAGTGTTGTAGTTCGTGTTTTTAACAACGTTGTTACGAATGCACTTTTGCGTGAGTACTTTTGTGCATGCTTTTGTACTTTTACTTATGCGTGTATCTTTTCTAGCGAGTGTTTTTGTGCACGTTTCTTGATGCGCATTCATGTCCTTGAATTGTAGTATGTATTTTCATGATCGCTTTCGTTATCCAATTTTGACCATGTTCGTGTCCGAAGTTTGAAATTTGCCGTTAGACAGGAATAGTAGCCCACTGAAACAACTTTCTTATGCTGCGGGTACCAGTTGATTTGGAGTGCCGATGAGAGATTTATGCTCGACTTCGTGGACACTACCAAAGATGTTGAGGCATTCTCTCTTCTAATTTGATTTTATTTTCTTAATGGCAACTCCTTTCTTACTCTTTGATCATTTTTTCTTCCGGGACACTTAATTTTCGATTTGTACCTATAAGATACCAAATACATCAATTAAAATCCACCAATTAAAACACAAATATAAATTAATCCAAACAAAAATCCACGTAAACGTAAACGTCGAGTATTATTGCTACATTCCGTTGTATCTTTATTATGTAGTGTTTTTGTTGTTGTTTGTTGATGCGTATTAAAGTCCTAGTGTTGTAGTTCGAGATTTTAAGAACGTTGTTGCGGATGCACTTTTGCGCATGTCTTTTTACATGTACGTTTGTGCATGTCCATTTGAGCGAGCATCTTTTGCTCATGTTTGTTGAATTGTATTAATGTCCTAGGATTGTAATTTGTGTTTTCATGATCCTTTTTACGAATGCACATTTGCGTGAGTACTTTTGTGCATGCTTTTGTACTTTTACTTATGCGCGTATCTTTTCTAGCGAGTGTTTTTGTGCACGTTTCTTGATGCGCATTCATGTCCTTGAATTGTAGTACGTCTATTCATGATCGCTTTTGTTATCAAATTTTGACCATGTTCGAGTCTGAATTTTGAAATTTGCCGTTAGACACGAATTGTACCTCACTGAAATAGCTTTCTAATGCCGCCGGAACCAGTTGATTTGGTGTCCGGATGAGAGAGTTATGCTCGACTTCGTGGACACTACCAAAGATGTTGAGGGATTCTCTCATCTAATTTGATTTTATTTTCTTAATAACAACTCTTTTCTTACTCTTTGATCAATTGTGCTTCCTGGACACCTAATTTTCGATTTGTACCTATAAGATACCAAATACACCAATTAATATCCACCAATTAAAACATAAATATAAATTAATCCAAACAAAAATCCACGTAAACGTAAACGTCGAGTATTATTGCTACACTCGACAATATCTTTTTTATGTAGTGTTTTTGTTGCTGTTTGTTGATGCGTATTAACGTCCTAGTGTTGTTGTTCGTGTTTTTCAGAACGTTGTTGCGGATGCACTTTTTGCGCATGTCTTTTTACATGTACGTTTGTGCATGTCTAGTTGAGCGAGTGTGTTTGTGCATGTTTGTTGATTTGTATTAATGTCCTAGGATTGTAGTTTGTGCTTTCATGATCCTTTTTGCGAATGCACATTTGCGTGAGTATTTTTGTGCATGTTTTTGTACTTTTACTTATGCGCGTATCTTTTCTTGCGAGAGTTTTTGTGCACGTTTCTTGATGCGCATTCATGTCCTTGAATTGTAGTACGTATTTTCATGATCGCTTTTGTTATCCAATTTTGACCATGTTCGAGTCCGAATTTTGAAATTTGCAGTTAGTCAGGAATTGTAGCCCACTGAAATTGCTTTCTAATGCCGCCGGAACCGGTTGATTTGGAGTCCGGATGAGAGAGTTATGCTCGACTTCGTGGACACTACCAAAGATGTTGAGGGATTCTCTCTTCTAATTTGATTTTATTTTCTTAATGGCAACTCCTTTCTTACTCTTTGATCATTTTTGCTTCCGGGACACTTAATTTTCGATTTGTACCTATAAGATACCAAATACACCAATTAAAATCCACCAATTAAAACAAAAATATAAATCAATCCAAACAAAAATCCACGTAAACGTAAACGTCGAGTATTATTGCTACATTCCGTTGTATCTTTATTATGTAGTGTTTTTGTTGTTGTTTGTTGATGCGTATTAAAGTCCTAGTGTTGTAGTTCGAGATTTTAAGAACGTTGTTGCGGATGCACTTTTGCGCATGTCTTTTTACATGTACGTTTGTGCATGTCCATTTGAGCGAGCATCTTTTGCTCATGTTTGTTGAATTGTATTAATGTCCTAGGATTGTAATTTGTGTTTTCATGATCCTTTTTACGAATGCACATTTGCGTGAGTACTTTTGTGCATGCTTTTGTACTTTTACTTATGCGCGTATCTTTTCTAGCGAGTGTTTTTGTGCACGTTTCTTGATGCGCATTCAGGTCCTTGAATTGTAGTACGTATTTTCATGATCGCTTTTGTTATCAAATTTTAACCATGTTCGAGTCTGAATTTTGAAATTTGCCGTTAGACACGAATTGTACCTCATTGAAATAGCTTTCTAATGCCGCCGGAACCAGTTGATTTGGTGTCCGGATGAGAGAGTTATGCTCGACTTCGTGGACACTACCAAAGATGTTGAGGGATTCTCTCTTCTAATTTGATTTTATTTTCTTCATAACAACTCTTTTCTTACTCTTTGATCAATTGTGCTTCCTGGACACCTAATTTTCGATTTATACCTATAAGATACCAAATACACCAATTAATATCCACCAATTAAAACATAAATATAAATTAATCCAAACAAAAATCCACGTAAACGTAAACGTCGAGTATTATTGCTACACTCGACAATATCTTTTTTATGTAGTGTTTTTGTTGCTGTTTGTTGATGCGTATTAAATTCCTAGTGTTGTTGTTCGTGTTTTTCAGAACGTTGTTGCGGATGCACTTTTTGCGCATGTCTTTTTACATGTACGTTTGTGCATGTCTAGTTGAGCGAGTGTGTTTGTGCATGTTTGTTGATTTGTATTAATGTCCTAGGATTGTAGTTTGTGCTTTCATGATCCTTTTTGCGAATGCACATTTGCGTGAGTACTTTTGTGCATGTTTCTGTACTTTTACTTATGCGCGTATCTTTTCTTGCGAGAGTTTTTGTGCACGTTTCTTGATGCGCATTCATGTCCTTGAATTGTAGTACGTATTTTCATGATCGCTTTTGTTATCCAATTTTGACCATGTTCGAGTCCGAATTTTGAAATTTGCAGTTAGACAGGAATTGTAGCCCACTGAAATTGCTTTCTAATGCCGCCGGAACCGGTTGATTTGGAGCCCGGATGAGAGAGTTATGCTCGACTTCGTGGACACTACCAAAGATGTTGAGGGATTCTCTCTTCTAATTTGATTTTATTTTCTTAATGGCAACTCCTTTCTTACTCCTTGATCATTTTTGCTTCCGGGACACTTAATTTTCGATTTGTACCTATAAGATACCAAATACACCAATTAAAATCCACCAATTAAAACACAAATATAAATTAATCCAAACAAAAATCCACGTAAACGTAAACGTCGAGTATTATTGCTACATTCCGTTGTATCTTTATTATGTAGTGTTTTTGTTGTTGTTTGTTGATGCGTATTAAAGTCCTAGTGTTGTAGTTCGAGATTTTAAGAACGTTGTTGCGGATGCACTTTTGCGCATGTCTTTTTACATGTACGTTTGTGCATGTCCATTTGAGCGAGCATCTTTTGCTCATGTTTGTTGAATTGTATTAATGTCCTAGGATTGTAATTTGTGTTTTCATGATCCTTTTTACGAATGCACATTTGCGTGAGTACTTTTGTGCATGCTTTTGTACTTTTACTTATGCGCGTATCTTTTCTAGCGAGTGTTTTTGTGCACGTTTCTTGATGCGCATTCATGTCCTTGAATTGTAGTACGTATTTTCATGATCGCTTTTGTTATCAAATTTTGACCATGTTCGAGTCTGAATTTTGAAATTTGCCGTTAGACACGAATTGTACCTCACTGAAATAGCTTTCTAATGCCGCCGGAACCAGTTGATTTGGTGTCCGGATGAGAGAGTTATGCTCGACTTCGTGGACACTACCAAACATGTTGAGGGATTCTCTCTTCTAATTTGATTTTATTTTCTTAATAACAACTCTTTTCTTACTCTTTGATCAATTGTGCTTCCTGGACACCTAATTTTCGATTTGTACCTATAAGATACCAAATACACCAATTAATATCCACCAATTAAAACATAAATATAAATTAATCCAAACAAAAATCCACGTAAACGTAAACGTCGAGTATTATTGCTACACTCGACAGTATCTTTTTTATGTAGTGTTTTTGTTGCTGTTTGTTGATGCGTATTAAAGTCCTAGTGTTGTTGTTCGTGTTTTTCAGAACGTTGTTGCGGATGCACTTTTTGCGCATGTCTTTTTACATGTACGTTTGTGCATGTCTAGTTGAGCGAGTGTGTTTGTGCATGTTTGTTGATTTGTATTAATGTCCTAGGATTGTAGTTTGTGCTTTCATGATCCTTTTTGCGAATGCACATTTGCGTGAGTACTTTTGTGCATGTTTTTGTACTTTTACTTATGCGCGTATCTTTTCTTGCGAGAGTTTTTGTGCACGTTTCTTGATGCGCATTCATGTCCTTGAATTGTAGTACGTATTTTCATGATCGCTTTTGTTATCCAATTTTGACCATGTTCGAGTCCGAATTTTGAAATTTGCAGTTAGTCAGGAATTGTAGCCCACTGAAATTGCTTTCTAATGCCGCCGGAACCGGTTGATTTGGAGTCCGGATGAGAGAGTTATGCTCGACTTCGTGGACACTACCAAAGATGTTGAGGGATTCTCTCTTCTAATTTGATTTTATTTTCTTAATGGCAACTCCTTTCTTACTCTTTGATCATTTTTGCTTCCGGGACACTTAATTTTCGATTTGTACCTATAAGATACCAAATACACCAATTAAAATCCACCAATTAAAACAAAAATATAAATCAATCCAAACAAAAATCCACGTAAACGTAAACGTCGAGTATTATTGCTACATTCCGTTGTATCTTTATTATGTAGTGTTTTTGTTGTTGTTTGTTGATGCGTATTAAAGTCCTAGTGTTGTAGTTCGAGATTTTAAGAACGTTGTTGCGGATGCACTTTTGCGCATGTCTTTTTACATGTACGTTTGTGCATGTCCATTTGAGCGAGCATCTTTTGCTCATGTTTGTTGAATTGTATTAATGTCCTAGGATTGTAATTTGTGTTTTCATGATCCTTTTTACGAATGCACATTTGCGTGAGTACTTTTGTGCATGCTTTTGTACTTTTACTTATGCGCGTATCTTTTCTAGCGAGTGTTTTTGTGCACGTTTCTTGATGCGCATTCAGGTCCTTGAATTGTAGTACGTATTTTCATGATCGCTTTTGTTATCAAATTTTAACCATGTTCGAGTCTGAATTTTGAAATTTGCCGTTAGACACGAATTGTACCTCATTGAAATAGCTTTCTAATGCCGCCGGAACCAGTTGATTTGGTGTCCGGATGAGAGAGTTATGCTCGACTTCGTGGACACTACCAAACATGTTGAGGGATTCTCTCTTCAAATATGATTTTATTTTCTTAATAACAACTCTTTTCTTACTCTTTGATCAATTGTGCTTCCTGGACACCTAATTTTCGATTTGTACCTATAAGATACCAAATACACCAATTAATATCCACCAATTAAAACATAAATATAAATTAATCCAAACAAAAATCCACGTAAACGTAAACGTCGAGTATTATTGCTACACTCGACAATATCTTTTTTATGTAGTGTTTTTGTTGCTGTTTGTTGATGCGTATTAAAGTCCTAGTGTTGTTGTTCGTGTTTTTCAGAACGTTGTTGCGGATGCACTTTTTGCGCATGTCTTTTTACATGTATGTTTGTGCATGTCTAGTTGAGCGAGTGTGTTTGTGCATGTTTGTTGATTTGTATTAATGTCCTAGGATTGTAGTTTGTGCTTTCATGATCCTTTTTGCGAATGCACATTTGCGTGAGTACTTTTGTGCATGTTTTTGTACTTTTACTTATGCGCGTATCTTTTCTTGCGAGAGTTTTTGTGCACGTTTCTTGATGCGCATTCATGTCCTTCAATTGTAGTACGTATTTTCATGATCGCTTTTGTTATCCAATTTTGACCATGTTCGAGTCCGAATTTTGAAATTTGCAGTTAGACAGGAATTGTTGCCCACTGAAATTGCTTTCTAATGCCGCCGGAACCGGTTGATTTGGAGTCCGGATGAGAGAGTTATGCTCGACATCGTCGACACTACCAAAGATGTTGAGGGATTCTCTCTTCTAATTTGATTTTTTTTTAATTTCAACTCTTTTCTTACTCTTTGATAATTTTTCCTTCGTGGACACCTAATTTTTTATTTGTACCCATAAGATACCAAATCCACCAATTAAAATCGAAATATAAATTAATCCAAACAAAAATCCACGTAAACGGAAAAAATCGAGTATTATTGCTACACACCAGTGTATCTTTTTTATGTAGTGTTTTTGCTGTTGTTTGTTGATGCGTATTAAAGTCCCAGTGTTGTAGTTCCCGTTTTTAAGAACGTTGTTACAGATGCACTTTTGCGCATGTTTTTTTACATGTACGTTTGTGCATGTCCGTTTGAGCGAGCATGTTTGTTGATTTGTATTAATGTCCTAGGATTGTGGTTTGTGTTTTCATGATCCTTTTTGCGAATGCACTTTTGGGTGAGTAGTTTTGTGCATGCTTTTGTACTTTTACTTATGCGGGTATCTTTTCTAGCGAGTGTTTTTGTGCACGTTTCTTGATGCGCATTCATGTCCTTGAATTGTAGTACGTATTTTCATGATCGCTTTTGTTATCCAGTTTTGACCATGTTCGAGTCTGAATTTTGAAAATTGCCGTTAGACAGGAATTGTAGCCCATTGAAATAGCTTTCTAATGCCGCCGGAACCAGTTGATTTGGAGTCGGGATGAGAGAATTATGATCGACTTCGTGGACACTACCAAAGATGTTGAGGGATTATCTCTTCTAATTTGATATTATTTTCTTAATAACAACTCTTTTCTTACTCTTTGATCATTTTTGCCTCCTGGACACCTAATTTTCGATTTCTACCTATAAGATACCAAATACACCAATTAATATCCACCAATTAAAACAGAAATATAAATTAATCCAAACAAAAATCCACGTAAACGTAAACGTCGAGTATTATTGCTACACTCGACTGTATCTTTTTTATGTAGTGTTTTTGTTGTTGTTTGTTGATGCGTATTAAAGTCCTAGTGTTGTTGTTCGTGTTTTTCAGAACGTTGTTGCGGATGCACTTTTGCGCATGTCTTTTTACATGTACGTTTGTGCATGTCTAGTTGAGCGAGTGTGTTTGTGCATGTTTGTTGATTTGTATTAATGTCCTAGGATTGTAGTTTGTGCTTTCATGATCCTTTTTGCGAATGCACATTTGCGTGAGTACTTTTGTGCATGTTTTTGTACTTTTACTTATGCGCGTATCTTTTCTTGCGAGAGTTTTTGTGCACGTTTCTTGATGCGCATTCATGTCCTTGAATTGTAGTACGTATTTTCATTATCGCTTTTGTTATCCAATTTTGACCATGTTCGAGTCCGAATTTTGAAATTTGCAACTAGACAGGAATTGTAGCCCACTGAAATTGCTTTCTTATGCCGCCGGAACCGGTTGATTTGGAGTCCGGATGAGAGAGTTATGCTCGACTTCGTTGACACTACCAAAGATGTTGAGGGATTCTCTCTTCTAATTTGATATTTGTTTTTTAATTTCAACTCTTTTCTTACTCTTTGATCATTTTTGCTTCGTGGACACCTAATTTTTTATTTGTACCCATAAGATACCAAATCCACCAATTAAAATCCACCAATTAAAACAGAAATATAAAGTAATCCAAACAAAAATCCACGTAAACGTGAACGTCAAGTATTATTGCTACTCTCCACTGTATCTTTTTTATGTAGTGTTTTATCTGTAGTTTTTTTATGCATATTAAAGTCCTAGTGTTGTAGTTCGTGTTTTTAAGAACGTTGTTGCGGATTCACTTTTGCGCATGTTTTTTTACATGTACGTTTGTGCATGTCCAGTTGAGCGAGTGTGTTTGTGCACGTTTGTTGATTTGTATTAATGTCCTAGGATTGTAGTTTGTGTTTTCATGATCCTTTTTGCGAATGCACTTTTGCGTGAGTACTTTTGTGCATGCTTTTGTACTTATACTTATGTGCGTATCTTTTCTAGCGAGTGTTTTTGTGCGCGTTTCATAATGGACCAATTTCGACCATGTTCGAGTCCGAATTTGGAAATTTGACGTTAGACAGGAGTTGTAGCCAGCTGAACTAGCATTCTAATGCCGCCGAAACAAGTTGATTTCGAGTTCGGATGAGAAATTTATGCTCGACTTCGTGGACACTACCGAAGATGTTGAGGGATCCTCTCTTCTAATTTGATTTTATTTTCCTAATTGCAACTCTTTTCTTACTCTTTGCTCATTTTTGCTTCATGGACACCTAATTATCAATTTGTACCTATAAGATACTAAATCCACCAGTTAAAACAGAAATATAAATTAATCCAAAAAAAAATCCACGTAAACGTAAACGTAAACGTAGAGTGTTATTTCTACACTCCACTGTATCTTTTGTATCTAGTGTTTTTGTTGTTGTTTGGTTATGCATACTAATGTCCTAGTGTTGTAGTTCGTGTTTTTAATAACGTTGTTGCGAATGCACTTTTGCGCTTGTTTTTTTACATGTACGTTTGTGCATGCCCAGTTGAGCGAGTGTGTTTGTACATGTTTGTTCATTTGTATTAATGTCCTAGGATTGTAGTTTGTGTTTTCATGATCCATTTTGCGAGTGCACGTTTGCGTAAGTACTTTTTTGCATGCTTTTGTTCTTTTACTTATGTGCGTATCTTTTCTAGCGAGTGTTTTTGTGCACGTTTCTTGATGCGCATTTATGTCCTCGAACTGTAGCACGTATTTTCATGATCGCTTTTGGATTCCAATTTTGACCATGTTCGAGTCCAAATTTGGAAATTTTACGTTAGACAGGAATTGTAGCCAGCTGAAATAGCTTTCTAATGCCGCCGGAACCAGTTGATTTGGAGTCCGGATGAAAAAGTTATGCTCGACTTCGTGGACACTACCGAAGATGTTGAGGGATCCTCTCTTCTAATTGGATTTTATTTTCCTCATTGCAACTATTTTTTTACTCTTTGATCAGTTTTTCTTCATGGACACCTAATTATCGATTTGTACCTATAAGATACTAAATCCACCAATTAAAAAAGAAAAATAAATTAATCTGAAACAAAATCCACGTATACGTAAACGTAGAGTGTTATTTCTACACTCCACTCTATCTTTTGTATCTAGTGTTTTAACTGTTGTTTTGTTATACATACTAATGTCCTAGTGTTGTAGTTCGTGTTTTTAATAACGTTGTTGCGAATGCACTTTGGCGCATGTTTTGTTACATGTACGTTTGTGCATGTCCAGTTGAACGAGTTTGTTTGTGCACGTTTGTTGATTTGTATTAATGTCCTAGGATTGTAGTTTGTGTTTTCATGATCCTTTTTGCGAATGCACTTTTGCGTGAGTACTTTTGTGAATGCTTTTGTACCTATGAGATACCAAATCCACCAATTAAAACAGAAATATAAATTAATCCAAAAAAAAATACACGTAAACATAAACGTAGAGTGTTATTTCTACACTCCACCATATCTTTTTTATCTAGTGTTTTTGTTGTTGTTTGTTGATGCGTATTAAAGTCCTAGTGTTGTAGTTCGTCATTTTAAGAACGTTGTTGCGGATGCAGTTTTCGGCATGTTTTTTTACGTGTACGTTTGTGCTTGTCCATTTGAGCGAGCGTCTTTGTGCATGTTTGTTGAATTGTATTAATGTCCTAGGATTGTAGTTTGTGTTTTCATGATCCTTTTTACGAATGCACATTTGCGTGAGTACTTTTGTGCATGCTTTTGTACTTTTACTTATGCGCGTATCTTTTCTAGAGAGTGTTTTTGTGCACGTTTCTTGATGCGCATTCATGTCCATAAATTGTAGTATGTATTTTCATGATCGCTTTTGTTATCCAATTTTGACAATGTTCGAGTCCGAATTTTGAAATTTGCCGTTAGACAAGATTTGTACCTCACTGAAATAGCTTTCTAATGCCGCCGGAACCAGTTGATTTGGAGTTCGGATGAGAGAGTTATGCTCGACTTCGTGGACACTACCAAAGATGTTGAGGGATTCTCTCTTCTAATTTGATTTTATTTTCTTAATTGCAACTTTTTTCTTACTCTTTGATCATTTTTGCTGCCTGGACACCTAATTTTCGATTTGTACCTATAAGATATCAAATACACGAATTAAAATCCACCAATTAAAACAGAAATATACATTAATCCAAACAAAAATCCACGTAAACGTAAACGTCGAGTATTATTGCTACACTCCTCTGTATCTTTTTTATGTAGTGTTTTTGTTGTTGTTTGTTGATGCGTATTAAAGTCCTAGTGTTGTAGTTCGTGTTTTAAAGAAAGTTGTTGTGGATGCACTTTTGCGCATGTCTTTTTACATGTACGTTTGTGCATGTCCATTTGAGCGAGCGTGTTTGTGCATGTTTGTTGATTTGTATTAATGTCCTAGGATTGTAGTTTGTGTTTTCGTGATCCTTTTTGCGAATGCCCTTCTGCGTGAGTACTTTTGTGCATTCTTTTGTACTTTTACTTATGCGCGTATCTTTTCTAGCGAGTGTTTTGTGCACGTTTCTTGATGCGCATTCATGTCCTCGAACTGTAGCACGTATTTTCATGATCGCTTTTGGAATCCAATGTTGACCATGTTCGAGTCCGAATTTGGAAATTTGACGTTAGACAGGAATTGCAGCCAGCTGAAATAGCTTTCTAATGCAGCGGGAACAAGTTGATTTGGAGTCCGGATGAGAAAGTTATGCTCGACTTCGTGGACACTACCAAAGATGTTGAGGGATTCTCTCTTCTAATTTGATTTGATTTTCTTAATGGCAACTCTTTTCTTACTCTTTCATCATTTTTGCTTCCTGGACACCTAATTTTCGATTTGTACATATAAGATACCAAGTACACCAATTAAAATCCACCAATTTAAACAGAAATATAAATTAATCCAAACAAAAATCCACGTAAACGTAAACGTCGAGTATTATAGCTACACTCCTCTGTATCTTTTTTATGTAGTATTTTTGTTGTTGTTTGTTGATGCGTATTAAAGTACTAGTGTTGTAGTTCGTGGTTTAAAGAACGTTGTTGCGGATGCACTTTTTACATGTACGTTTGTGCATGTCCATTTGAGCGAGCGTGTTTGTGCATGTTTGTTGATTTGTATTAATGTCCTAGGATTGTAGTTTGTGTTTTCATGATCCTTTTTGCGAATGCACTTTTGCGTGAGTACTTTTGTGCATTCTTTTGTACTTTTGCTCATGCGCGTATCTTTTTTAGCAAGTGTTTTTGTGCACGTTTCTTGATGTGCATTCATGTCCTTGAATTGTAGTACGTATTTTCATGATCGCTTTCGTTATCCAATTTTGACCATGTTCGAGTCCGAATTTCGAAATTTGCCGTTAGACTAGAATATTAGCCCACTAAAATAGATTTCTAATGCCGCGGGAACCAGTAGCTTTGGATTGCCGATGAGAGACTTATGCTCGATTTCGTGGACACTACCAAAGATGTTGAGGGATTCTCTCTTCTAATTTGATTTTATTTTCTTAATGGCAACTCTTTTCTTACTCTTTGATCATTTTTGCTTCCTGGACACTTAATTGATTTGTACCTATAAGATACCAAATGCACAAATTAAAATCCACCAATTATAACATAAATATAAATTAATCCAAACAAAAATCCACGTAAACGTAAACGTCGAGTATTATTTCTACACTCCATTGTATCTTTTTTATGTAGTGTTTTTGTTGTTGTTTGTTGATGCGTATTAAAGTCCTAGTGTTCTAGTTCGTGTTTTTATGAACGTTGTTGCGGATGCACTTTTGCCCATGTCGTTTTACATGTACGTTTGTGCATGTCCATTTGAGCGAGCGTGTTTGTGCATGTTTGTTGATTTGTATTAATGTCCTAGGATTGTTAGTTTGTGTTTTCATGATCCTTTTTGCGAATGCACATTTGCATGAGTACTTTTGTGCATGTTTTTGTACTTTTACTTATGCGCGTATCATTTCTTGCGAGAGTTTTTGTGCACGTTTCTTGATGCGCATTCATGTCCTTGAATTGTAGTACGTATTTTCATGATCGATTTTGTTATCCAATTTTGACCATTTTCGAGTCTGAATTTTGAAACTTGCCGTTAGACAGGAATTGTAGCCCATTGAAATAGCTTTCTAATGCGGTCGTAACCAGTTAATTTGGACTCGGGATGAGAGAGTTATGATCGACTTCGTGGACACTACCAAAGATGTAGAGGGATTCTCTCTTCTAATTTGATTTTATTTTCTTAATTTCAATTCTTTTCTTACTCTTTGATCATTTTTGCTTCCTGGACACCTAATTTTCGATTTGTACCCATAAGATACAAAATCCACCAAACAAAAATCCACGTAGACGTAAACGTCGAGTATTGTTACTACACACCAGTGTATCTTTTTTATGTAGTGTTTTTGTTGTTGTTTGTTGATGCGTATTAAAGGCCCAATGTTGTAGATCGCGTTTTTAAGAACGTTGTTGCAGATGCACTTTTGCGCATGTTTTTTTACATGTACGTTTGTGCATGTCCATTTGAGCGAGCGTGTTTGTGCATGTTTGTTGATTTGTATTAATGTCCTAGGATTGTAGTTTGTGTTTTCATGATCCTTTTTGCGAATACACTTTTGCGTGAGTACTTTTGTGCATGCTTTTGTTCTTTTACTTATGCGCGTATCTTTTCTAGCGAGTGTTTTTGTGCACGTTTCTTGATGCACATTCATGTCCTTGAATTGTAGTACGTATTTTCAAGGCCGCTTTTGTTATCCAATTTTGACCATGTTCGAGTCCGAATTTTGAAATTTGCCGTTAGACAGGATTCGTAGCCCACTGAAATAGCTTTCTAATGCCGCCGAAACCAGTTGATTTGGAGTGCCGATGAGAGAGTTATGCTCGACTTCGTAGACACTACCTAAGATGTTGAGGGATTGTCTCTTCTAATTTGATTTTATTTTCTTAATTGCAACTCTTTTCTTACTGTTTGATCATTTTTGCTTCCTGGACACCTAATTTTTGATTTGTACCTCTAAGATACCAAATACAAAAATTAAAATCCACCAATTAAAACAGAAATATAATTTAATCCAAACAAAAATCCACGTAAACGTAAACGTCGAGTATTATTGCTACACTCCACTGTATCTTTTCATGTAGTGTTTTTGCTGTTGTTTGTTGATGCGTATTAAAGTCCTAGTGTTGGAGTTCGTGTTTTTAAGAACGTTGTTGCGGATGCACTTTTGCGCATGTTTTTTTACATGTACGTCTATGCATGTCCATTTGAGCGAGCGTGGTTGTGCATGTTTGTTAATTTGTATTAATGTCCTAGGATTTTAGATCTTATTTTCATGATCCTTTTTGCGAATGCACTTTTGCGTGAGTACTTTTGTGCATGCTTTTGTACTTTTACTTATGCGCGTATCTTTTCTAGCGAGTGTTTTTGTGCACGTTTCTTGATGCGCATTCATGTCCTTGAATTGTAGTACGTATTTTCATGATCGATTTTGTTATCCAATTTTGACCATTTTCGAGTCTGAATTTTGAAATTTTCCGTTAGACAGGAATTGTAGCCCATTGAAATAGCTTTCTAATGCCGTCGTAACCAGTTGATTTGGAGTCGGGATGAAAGAGTTATGATCAACTTCGTGGACACTACCAAAGATGTAGAGGGATTCTCTCTTCTAATTTGATTTTATTTTCTTAATAACAACTCTTTTCTTACTCTTTGATCATTTTTGCTTCCCGGACACCTAATTTTCGATTTGTACCTATAAGATACCAAATACAACAATTAATATCCACCAATTAAAACAGAAATATAAATTATTCCAAACAAAAATCCACGTAAACGTTAACGTCGAGTATTACTGCTACACTCGACTGTATCTTTTTTATGTAGTGTTTTTGCTGTTGTTTGTTGATGCGTATTAAAGTCCTAGTTGTTTTAGTTCGCGTTTTTAAGAACGTTGTTGCAGATGCACTTTTGCGCATGTTTTTTTACATGTACGTTTGTGCATGTCCATTTGAGAGAGCGTGTTTGTGCATGTTTGTTGATTTGTATTAATGTCCTAGGATTGTAGTTTGTGTTTTCATGATCCTTTTTGCGAATGCACTTTTGCGTGAATACTTTTTTGCATGCGTTTGTAGTTTTACTTAGGCGCGCATCGTTTCTAGCGAGTGTTTTTGTGCACGTTTCTTGACGCGCATTCATGTCCTTGAATTGTAGTACGTATTTTCATGATCGCTTTCGTTATCCAATTTTGACCATGTTCGAGTCCGAATTTTGAAATTTGCCGTTAGACAGGAATTGTAGCGCACTGAAATAGCGTTCTAATGCCGCCGAAACCGGTTGATTTGGAGTCCGGATGAGAGAGTTATGCTTGACTTCGTGGACACTACGAAAGATGTTGAGGGATTCTCTCTTCTAATTTGATTTTATTTTCTTAATTTCAATTATTTTGTTACTCTTTGATCATTTTTGCTTCCTGGACACCTAATTTTCGATTTGTACCTCTAAGATACCAAATACAAAAATTAAAATCCACCAATTAAAACAGAAATATAATTTAATCCAAACAAAAATCCACGTAAACGTAAACGTCGAGTATTATTGCTACACTCCACTGTATCTTTTCATGTAGTGTTTTTGCTGTTGTTTGTTGATGCGTATTAAAGTCCTAGTGTTGGAGTTCGTGTTTTTAAGAACGTTGTTGCGGATGCACTTTTGCGCATGTTTTTTTACATGTACGTCTATGCATGTCCATTTGAGCGAGCGTGGTTGTGCATGTTTGTTAATTTGTATTAATGTCCTAGGATTTTAGATCTTATTTTCATGATCCTTTTTGCGAATGCACTTTTGCGTGAGTACTTTTGTGCATGCTTTTTTACTTTTACTTATGCGCGTATCTTTTCTAGCGAGTTTTTTTGTGCACGTTTCTTGATGCGCATTCATGTCCTTGAATTGTAGTACGTATTTTCATGATCGATTTTGTTATCCAATTTTGACCATTTTCGAGTCTGAATTTTGAAATTTGCCGTTAGACAGGAATTGTAGCCCATTGAAATAGCTTTCTAATGCCGTCGTAACCAGTTGATTTGGAGTCGGGATGAGAGAGTTATGATCAACTTCGTGGACACTACCAAAGATGTAGAGGGATTCTCTCTTCTAATTTGATTTTATTTTCTTAATAACAACTCTTTTCTTACTCTTTGATCATTTTTGCTTCCTGGACACCTAATTTTTTATTTGTACCTATAAGATACCAAATACAACAATTAATATCCACCAATTAAAACAGAAATATAAATTATTCCAAACAAAAATCCACGTAAACGTTAACGTCGAGTATTACTGCTACACTCGACTGTATCTTTTTTATGTAGTGTTTTTGCTGTTGTTTGTTGATGCGTATTAAAGTCCTATTTGTTTTAGTTCGCGTTTTTAAGAACGTTGTTGCAGATGCACTTTTGCGCATGTTTTTTTACATTTACGTTTGTGCATGTCCATTTGAGAGAGCGTGTTTGTGCATGTTTGTTGATTTGTATTAATGTCCTAGGATTTTAGATCTTATTTTCATGATCCTTTTTGCGAATGCACTTTTGCGTGAATACTTTTTTGCATGTGTTTGTAGTTTTACTAAGGCGCGTATCGTTTCTAGCGAGTGTTTTTGTGCACGTTTCTTGATGCACATTCATGTCCTTGAATTGTAGTACGTATTTTCATGATCGCTTTCGTTATCCAATTTTGACCATGTTCGAGTCCGAATTTTGAAATTTGCCGTTAGACAGGAATTGTAGCGCACTGAAATAGCGTTCTAATGCCGCCGAAACCGGTTGATTTAGAGTCCGGATGAGAGAGTTATGCTTGACTTCGTGGACACTACCAAAGATGTTGAGGGATTCTCTCTTCTAATTTGATTTTATTTTCTTAATTTCAATTATTTTCTTACTCTTTGATCATTTTTGCTTCCTGGACACCTAATTTTCGATTTGTACCCATAAGATACCAAATCCACCAATTAAAATCCACCAATTAAAACAGAAATATAAATTAAACCAAACAAAAATCCACGTAGACGTAAACGTCGAGTATTATTGCTACACACCAGTGTATCTTTTTTATGTAGTGTTTTTGCTGTTGTTTGTTGATGCGTATTAAAGTCCCAGTGTTGTAGTTCGCGTTTTTAAGAACGTTGTTGCAGATGCACTTTTGCGCATGTTTTTTTACATGTACGTTTGTGCATGTCCATTTGAGCGAGCATCTTTTGCTCATGTTTGTTGAATTGTATTAATGTCCTAGGATTGTAATTTGTGTTTTCATGATCCTTTTTACGAATGCACATTTGCGTGAGTACTTTTGTGCATGCTTTTGTACTTTTACTTATGCGCGTATCTTTTCTAGCGAGTGTTTTTGTGCACGTTTCTTGATGCGCATTCATGTCCTTGAATTGTAGTACGTATTTTCATGATCGCTTTTGTTATCAAATTTTGACCATGTTCGAGTCTGAATTTTGAAATTTGCCGTTAGACACGAATTGTACCTCACTGAAATAGCTTTCTAATGCCGCCGGAACCAGTTGATTTGGTGTCCGGATGAGAGAGTTATGCTCGACTTCGTGGACACTACCAAACATGTTGAGGGATTCTCTCTTCTAATTTGATTTTATTTTCTTAATAACAACTCTTTTCTTACTGTTTGATCATTTTTGCTTCCTGGACACCTAATTTTCGATTTGTACCTCTAAGATACCAAATACACAAATTAAAATCCACCAATTAAAACAGAAATATAATTTAATCCAAACAAAAATCCACGTAAACGTAAACGTCGAGTATTATTGCTACACTCCACTGTATCTTTTCGTGTAGTGTTTTTGCTGTTGTTTGTTGATGCGTATTAAAGTCCTAGTGTTGGAGTTCGTGTTTTTAAGAACGTTGTTGCGGATGCACTTTTGCGCATGTTTTTTTACATGTACGTCTATGCAGGTCCATTTGAGCGAGCGTGGTTGTGCATGTTTGTTAATTTGTATTAATGTCCTAGGATTTTAGATTTTATTTTCATGATCCTTTTTGCGAATGCACTTTTGCGTGAGTACTTTTGTGCATGCTTTTTTACTTTTACTTATGCGCGTATCTTTTCTAGCGATTGTTTTTGTGCACGTTTCTTGATGCGCATTCATGTCCTTGAAGTGTAGTACGTATTTTCATGATCGATTTTGTTATCCAATTTTGACCATGTTCGAGTCTGAATTTTGAAATTTGCCGTTAGACAGGAATTGTAGCCCATTGAAATAGCTTTCTAATGCCGTCGTAACCAGTTGATTTGGAGTCGGGATAAGAGAGTTATGATCGACTTCGTGGACACTACCAAAGATGTAGAGGGATTCTCTCTTCTAATTTGATTTTATTTTCTTAATAACAACTCTTTTCTTACTCTTTGATCATTTTTGCTTCCTGGACACCTAATTTTTTATTTGTACCTATAAGATACCAAATACAACAATTAATATCCACCAATTAAAACAGAAATATAAATTATTCCAAACAAAAATCCACGTAAACGTTAACGTCGAGTATTACTGCTACACTCGACTGTATCTTTTTTATGTAGTGTTTTTCCTGTTGTTTGTTGATGCGTATTAAAGTCCTAGTTGTTTTAGTTCGCGTTTTTAAGAACGTTGTTGCAGATGCACTTTTGCGCATGTTTTTTTACATGTACGTTTGTGCATGTCCATTTGAGAGAGCGTGTTTGTGCATGTTTGTTGATTTGTATTAATGTCCTAGGATTGTAGTTTGTGTTTTAATGATCCTTTTTGCGAATGCACTTTTGCGTGAGTACTTTTTTGCATGCGTTTGTAGTTTTTACTTAGGCGCGTATCGTTTCTAGCGAGTGTTTTTGTGCACGTTTCTTGATGCGCATTCATGTCCTTGAATTGTAGTACGTATTTTCATGATCGCTTTCGTTATCCAATTTTGACCATGTTCGAGTCCGAATTTTGAAATTTGCCGTTAGACAGGAATTGTAGCCCACTGAAACAGCGTTCTAATGCCGCTGAAACCGGTTGATTAGGAGTCCGGATGAGAGAGTTATGCTTGAGTTCGTGGACACTACCAAAGATGTTGAGGGATTCTCTCTTCTAATTTGATTTTATTTTCTTAATTTCAATTCTTTTCTTACTCTTTGATCATTTTTGCTTCCTGGACACCTAATTTTCGATTTGTACCCATAAGATACCAAATCCACCAATTAAAATCCACCAATTAAAACAGAAATATAAATTAAACCAAACAAAAATCCACGTAGACGTAAACGTCGAGTACTGTTGCTACACACCAGTGTATCTTTTTTATGTAGTGTTTTTGCTGTTGTTTGTTGATGCGTATTAAAGTCCCAGTGTTGTAGTTCGCGTTTTTAAGAACGTTGTTGCAGATGCACTTTTGCGCATGTTTTTTTACATGTACGTTTGTGCATGTCCATTTGAGCGAGCGTGTTTGTGCATGTTTGTTGATTTGTATTAATGTCCTAGGATTGTAGTTTGTATTTTCATGATCCTTTTTGCGAATGCACTTTTGCGTGAGTACTTTTGTGCATGCTTTTGTACTTTTACTTATGCGCGTATCTTTTCTAGCAAGTGTTTTTGTGCACGTTTCTTGATGCACATTCATGTCCTTGAATTGTAGTACGTATTTTCAAGGCCGCTTTTGTTATCCAATTTTGACCATGTTCGAGTCCGAATTTTGAAATTTGCCGTTAGACAGGAATTGTAGCCTACTGAAATAGCTTTCTAATGCTGCCGGAAATAGTTGATTTGGCGTCCGGATGAGAGAGTTATGCTCGACTTCGTGGACGCTACCAAAGATGTTGAGGGATTCTCTCTTCTAATTTGATTTTATTTTCTTAATTGCAACTCTTTTGTTACTCTTTGATCATTTTGCTTCCTGGTCACCTAATTTTTCGATTTGTACCTATAAGGTACCAAATCCACCAATTAAAAACCACCAATTAAAACAGAAATATAAATTAATCCAAACAAAAATCCACGTAAATGTAAACGTCGAGTATTATTGCTACACTCGACTGTATCTTTTTTATCTAGTGTTTTTGCTATTGTTTGTTGATGCGTATTAAAGTCTTAGTTGTTTTAGTTCGCGTTTTTAAGAACGTTGTTGCAGATGCACTTTTGCGCATGTTTTTTTACATGTACGTTTGTGCATGTCCATTTGAGCGAGCGTGTTTGTGCATGTTTGTTGATTTGTATTAATGTCCTAGGATTGTAGTTTGTGTTTTCATGATCCTTTTTGCGAAGGCACTTTTGCGTGAGTACTTTTTTGCATGCGTTTGTACTTTTACTTAGGCGCGTATCGTTTCTAGCGAGTGTTTTTGTGCACGTTTCTTGATGCGCATTCATGTCCTCGAATTGTAGTTCGTATTTTCATGATTAATTTTGTTATCCTATTTTGACCATGTTCGAGTCTGAATTTTGAAATTTGCCGTTAGACAGGAATTGTAGCCCATTGAAATAGCGTTCTAATGCCGCCGAAACCGGTTGATTTGGAGTCCGGATGAGAGAGTTATGCTCGTCTTCGTGGACACTACCAAAGATGTTGAGGGATTCTCTCTTCTAATTTGATTTTATTTTCTTAATTTCAATTCTTTTCTGACTCTTTGATCATTTTTGCTTCCTGGACACCTAATTTTCGATTTGTACCCATAATATACCAAATCCACCAATTAAAATCCACCAATTAAAACAGAAATATAAATTAAACCCAACAAAAATCCACGTAGACGTAAACGTCGAGTATTATTGCTACACACCAGTGTATCTTTTTTATGTAGTGTTTTTGCTGTTGTTTGTTGATGCGTATTAAAGTCCCAGTGTTGTAGTTCGCGTTTTTAAGAACGTTGTTGCAGATGCACTTTTGCGCATGTTTTTTTACATGTACGTTTGTGCATGTCCATTTGAGCGAGCGTGTTTGTGCATGTTTGTTGATTTGTATTAATGTCCTCGGATTGTAGTTTGTGTTTTCATGATCCTTTTTGCGAATGCACTTTTGCGTGAGTACTTTTGTGCATGCTTTTGTACTTTTACTTATGCGCGTATCTTTTCTAGCGAGTGTTTTTGTGCACGTTTCTTGATGCACATTCGTGTCCTTGAATTGTAGTACGTATTTTCAAGGCCGCTTTTGTTATCCAATTTTGACCATGTTCGAGTCCGAATTTTGAAATTTGCCGTTAGACATGAATTGTAGCCCACTGAAATAGCTTTTTATTGACGCCGAAACCAGTTGATTTGGAGTGCCGATGAGAGAGTTATGCTCGACTTCGTAGACACTACCTAAGATGTTGAGGGACTGTCTCTTCTAATTTGATTTTATTTTCTTAATTGCAACTCTTTTCTTACTGTTTGATCATTTTTGCTTCCTGGACACCTAATTTTCGATTTGTACCTATAAGATACCAAATACAAAAATTAAAATCCACCAATTAAAACAGAAATATAATTTAATCCAAACAAAAATCCACGTAAACGTAAACGTAGAGTAGTATTGGTACACTCGACTGTATCTTTTCATATAGTGTTTTTGCTGTTGTTTGTTGATGCGTATTAAAGTCCTAGTGTTGGAGTTCGTGTTTTTAAGAACGTTGTTGCGGATGCACTTTTGAGCATGTTTTTTTACATGTACGTCTATGCATGTCCATTTGAGCGAGCGTGGTTGTGCATGTTTGTTAATTTGTATTAATGTCCTAGGATTTTAGATTTTATTTTCATGATCCTTTTTGCGAATGCACTTTTGCGTGAGTACTTTTGTGCATGCTTTTTTACTTTTACTTATGCGCGTATCTTTTCTAGCGAGTGTTTTTGTGCACGTTTCCTGATGCGCATTCATGTCCTTGAATTGTAGTACGTATTTTCATGATCGATTTTGTTATCCAATTTTGACCATGTTCGAGTCTGAATTTTGAAATTTGCCGTTAGACAGGAATTGTAGCCCATTGAAATAGCTTTCTAATGCCGTCGTTACCAGTTGATTTGGAGTCGGGATGAGAGAGTTATGATCGACTTCGTGCACACTACCAAAGATGTAGAGGGATTCTCTCTTCTAATTTGATTTTATTTTCTTAATAACAACTCTTTTCTTACTCTTTGATCATTTTTGCTTCCTGGACACCTAATTTTCGATTTGTACCTATAAGATACCAAATACAACAATTAATATCCACAAATTAAAACAGAAATATATATTATTCCAAACAAAAATCCACCTAAACGTTAACGTCGAGTATTACTGCTACACTCGACTGTATCTTTTTTATGTAGTGTTTTTGCTGTTGTTTGTTGATGCGTATTAAAGTCCTAGTTGTTTTAGTTCGCGTTTTTAAGAACGTTGTTGCAGATGCACTTTTGCGCATGTTTTTTTACATGTATGTTTGTGCATGTCCATTTGAGCGAGCGTGTTTGTGGATGTTTGTTTATTTGTATTAAGGTCCTAGGATTGTAGTTTGTGTTTTCATGATCCTTTTTGCGAATGCACTTTTGCGTGAGTACTTTTTTGCATGCGTTTGTACTCTTACTTAGGCGCGTATCGTTTCTAGCGAGTGTTTTTGTGCACGTTTCTTGATGCGCATTCATGTCCTTGAATTGTAGTACGTATTTTCATGATCGCTTTCGTTATCCAATTTCGACCATGTTCGAGTCCGAATTTTGAAATTTGCCGTTGACAGGAATTGTAGCCCACTGAAATAGCGTTCTAATGCCGCCGAAACCGGTTGATTTGGAGTCCGGATGAGAGAGTTATTGCTCGACTTCGTGGACAATACCAAAGATGTTGAGGGATTCTCTCTTCTAATTTGATTTTATTTTCTTAATTTCAATTCTTTTCTTACTCTTTGATCATTTTTGCGTCCTGGACACCTAATTTTCGATTTGTACCCATAAGATACCAAATCCACCAATTAAAATCCACCAATTAAAACAGAAATATAAATTAAACCAAACAAAAATCCACATAGACGTAAACGTCGAGTATTATTGCTACACACCAGTGTATCTTTTTTATGTAGTGTTTTTTGCATGTTTGTTGATTTGTATTAATGTCCTAGGATTGTAGTTTGTGTTTTCATGATCCTTATTGCGAATGCACTTTTGCGTGAGTACTTTTGTGCATGCTTTTGAACTTTTACTTATGTGCGTATCTTTTCTAGCGAATGTTTTTGTGCACGTTTCTTGATGAACATTCATGTCCTTGAATTGTAGTACGTATTTTCAAGGCCGCTTTTGTTATCCAATTTTGACCATGTTCGAGTCCGAATTTTGAAATTTGCCGTTAGACAGGAATTGTAGCCCACTGAAATAGCTTTCTAATGCCGCCGAAACCAGTTGATTTGGAGTGCCGATGAGAGAGTTATGCTCGACTTCGTAGACACTACCTAAGATGTTGAGGGATTGTCTCTTCTAATTTGATTTTATTTTCTTAATTGCAACTCTTTTCTTACTGTTTGATCATTTTTGTTTCGTGGACACCTAATTTTCGATTTGTACCTATAAGATACCAAATACACAAATTAAAATCCACCAATGAAAACAGAAATATAATTTAATCCAAACAAGAATCCACGTAAACGTAAACGTCGAGTATTATTGCTACACTCCACTGTATCTTTTCATGTAGTGTTTTTGCTGTTGTTTGTTGATGCGTATTAAAGTCCTAGTGTTGGAGTTTGTGTTTTTAAGAACGTTGTTGTGAATGCAATTTTGCGCATGTTTTTTTACATGTACGTTTGTGCATGTCCATTTCAGCGAGCGTGTTTGTGCATGTTTGTTGATTTGTATTAATGTCCTAGGATTGTAATTGGTGTTTTCATGATCTTTTTTGCGAATGCACTTTTACGTGAGTACTTTTGTGCATGCTTTTGTACTTTTACTTATGCGCGTATCGTTTCTGGCGAGTGTTTTTGTGCACGTTTCTTGATGCGCATTCGTGTCCTTGAATTGTAGTACGTATTTTCATGATCGCTTTTGTTATCTTATTTTGACCATGTTCGAGTCCGAATATTGAAATTTGCCGTTAGACAGGAATTGTAGCCTACTGAAATAGCTTTCTAATGCCGTCGGAACTAGTTGATTTGGCGTCTGGATGAGAGAGTTATGCTCGACTTCGTTGACACTACCGAAGATGTTGAGGGATTCTCTCTTCTAATTTGATTTTATTTTCTTAATTGCAACTCTTTTGTTACTCTTTGATCATTTTGCTTCCTGGTCACCTAATTTTCGATTTGTACCTATAAGGTACCAAATCCACCAATTAAAAACCACCAATTGTAACAGGAATATAAATTAATCCAAACAAAACTCCACGTAAACGTAAACGTCGAGTATTATTGCTACACTCGACTGTATCTTTTTTATCTAGTGTTTTCGCTATTGTTTGTTGATGCGTATTAAAGTCCTAGTGTTGTAGTTCGCGTTTTTAAGAACGTTGTCGCAGATGCACTTTTGCGCATGTTTTTTTACATGTACGTTTGTGCATGTCCATTTGAGCGAGCGTGTTTGTGCATGTTTGGTTATTTGTATTAATGTCCTAGGATTGTAGTTTGTGTTTTCATGATCCTTTTTGCGAATGCACTTTTGCGTGAGTTGTTTTGTGAATGCTTTTCTACTTTTACTTATGCGCGTATCTTTTCTAGCGAGTGTTTTTGTACACGTTTCCTGATGCGCATTCATGTCCTTGAATTGTAGTACATATTTTCATGATATATCGCTTTTGTTATCCAATTTTGACCATGTTCGAGTCCGAATTTTGAAATTTGTTGTTAGACAGGAATTGTAACCCACAGAAAATAGATTTCAAATGCCGCCGGAACCAGTTGATTTGGAGTCCGGAAGAGAGAGTTATGCTTGACTTTGTGGACACTACCAAAGATGTTGAGTGATTCTCTCTTCTAATTTGATTTTATTTTCTTAATTGCAACTCTTTTCTTACTCTTTGATCATTTTTGCTTCCTGGACGCCTAATTTTCGATTTGTACATATAAGATACAAAATCCACCAATTAAAATCCACCAATTATAACAGAAATATAAATTAATCCAAAACAAAATCCACATAAACGTAAATGTAGAGTATTATTGGTACACTCGACTGTATCTTTTTTATGTAGTGTTTTTGTTGTTGTTTGTTGATGCGTATTAAAGTTTTATTGGTGTAGTTCGCGTTTTTAAGAACGTTGTTGCGGATGCACTTTTGCGCATGTTTTTTTACATGTACGTCTATGCATGTCCATTTGATCGAGCGTGGTTGTGCATGTTTGTTGATTTGTATTAATCTCCTAGGATTTTAGTTTTTATTTTCATGATCCTTTTTGCGAATGCACTTTTGCGTGAGTACTTTTGTGCATGCTTTTTTACTTTTACTTATGCGCGTATCTTTTCTAGCGAGTGTCTTTGTGCACGTTTCTTGATGCGCATTCATGTCCTTGAATTGTAGTACGTATTTTCATGATATATCGCTTTTATTATCCAATTTTGACCATGTTCGAGTCCGAATTTTGAAATTTGCTGTTAGACAAGAATTGTAACCCACAGAAAATAGCTTTCAAATGCCGCCGGAACCAGTTGATTTGGAGTCCGGATGGGAGAGTTTTGCTCGACTTCGTGGACACTACCAAAGATGTTGAGGGATTATATCTTCTAATTTGATTTTATTTTCTTAATTGCAACTCTTTTCTTACTCTTTGATCATTTTTGCTTCCTGGACACCTAATTTTCGATTTGTACCTATAAGATACCAAATCCACCAATTAGAATCCACCAATTAAATCATAAATATAAAGTAATTCAAACAAAAATCCACGTAAACATAAACGTCGAGTATTATTACTACTCTCCACTGTATCTTTTTTATGTAGTGTTTTTTCTGTAGTTTGTTGATGCGTATTAAAGTCCTAGTGTTGTAGTTCGTGTTTTTAAGAACGTTGTTGCGGATGCACTTTTGCGCATGTTTTTTCCCATGTACGTTTGTGTATGTCCATTTGAGCGAGCGTGTTTGTGCATGTTTATTGATTTGTATTAATGTCCTAGGATTGTAGTTTGTGTTTTCATGATCCTTTTTGCGAAAGAAATTTCGCGTGAGTACTTTCGTGCATGCTTTTGTACTTTTACTTATGCGCGTATCTTTTCTAGCGAGTGTTTTTGTGCATTTTGCTTGATGTGCATTCATGTCCTTGAATTGTAGTACGTATTTTCATGATCGCTTTTGTTATCCAATTTTGACCATGTTCGAGTCCGAATTTTGAAATTTGCCGTTAGACAGGAATTGTAACCTTCTGAAATAGTTTTCTTATGCCGCCGAAAGCAGTAGATTTGGAGTCCGGATGAGAGAGTTATGCTCGACTTCGTGGACACTACCAAAGATGTTGAGGGATTCTTTGTTCTAATTTGATTTTATTTTCTTAATTGCAACTCTTTTCTTACTCTTTGATCATTTTTGCTTCCTGGACACCTAGTTTTCGATTTATACCTATAAGATACCAAATCCACCAATTAAAGCAGAAATATAAATTAATCCAAACAAAAATCCACGTAAATGTAAACGTCGAGTATTATTGCTACACTCCACTACATCTTTTTTATGTAGTGTTTTTGTTGTTGTTTGTTAATGTGTATTAGAGTCCTAGTGTTGTAGTTCGTGTTTTAAAGAACGTTGTTGCGGATGCACTTTTGCGCATGTTTTCTTACATGTACGTTTGTGCATGTCCGTTTAAGCGAGCGTGTTTGTGCATGTTTGTGGATTTGTATTAATGTCCTAGGATTGTAGTTTGTGTTTTCATGATCCTTTTTGCGAATGCACTTTTGCGTGAGTACTTTTGTGCATGCTTTTGTACTTTTACTTATGCGCATATCTTTTCTAGCGAGTGTTTTTGTGCACGTTTGTTGATGCGCATTCATGTCCTTGAATTGTAGTACGTATTTTCATGATCGCTTTTGTTATCCAGTTTTGACCATGTTCGAGTCCGAATTTTGAAATTTGCCGTTAGATAGGAAATGTAGCCTTCTGAAATAGCTTTCTAATGCCGCCGGAACCAGTTGATTTGGAGTCCGGATGAGAGGGTTTTGCTCGACTTCGTGGACACTACCAAAGATGTTGAGGGATTATATCTTCTAATTTGATTTTATTTTCTTAATTGCAACTCTTTTCTTAATCTTTGATCATTTTTGCTTCCTGGACACCTAATTTTTGATTTGTACCTATAAGATACCAAATCCACCAATTAGAATCCACCAACTAAATCATAAATTTAAATTAATCTAAACAAAAATTCACGTAAACGTAAATGTCGAGTATTATTGCTACACACAACTGTATCTTTTTTATGTAGTGTTTTTGCTGTTGTTTGTTGATGCGTATTAATGTCCTAGTAGTGTAGTTAGTGTTTTTAAGAACGTTGTTGTGGATGCCATTTTTGCGCATATCTTTTTACATGTACGTTTGTGCCTGTCCATTTGAGCGAGCGTATTTGTGCATGTTTGGATATTTGTATTAATATCCTAGGATTGTAGTTTGTGTTTTCATGGTCCTTTTTGCGAATGCAGTTTTGCGTGAGTACTTTTGTGCATGCTTTTGTACTTTTACTTATGCGCGTATCTTTTCTATCGAGTGTTTTTGTGCACGTTTCTTGATGCGCATTCATGTCCTTGAATTGTAGTACGTATTTTCATGATCGCTTTTGTTATCCAATTTTGACCATGTTCGAGTCCGTATTTTGAAATTTGTCGTTAGACAGGAATTGTAGCCCATTTAAATAGATTTCTAATGTTGCCGAAACCAGTTGATTTGGAGTCCGGATGAGAGAGTTATGCTCGACTTCGTGGACACTACCAAAGATGTTGAGGGATTCTCTCTTCTAATTTCATTTTATTTTCTTAATTGCAACTCTTTTCTTATTCTTTGATCATTTTTGCTTCCTGGACTCCTAATTTTCGATTTATACCTATCAGATACCGAAACCACCAATTAAAATCCACCAATTACAATAGAAATATAAATTAATCCAAACAAAAATCCAGGTAAACGTAAACATCGAGTATTATTGCTACACTCCTCTGTATCTTTTTTATGGATTGTTTTTGCTGTTGTTTGTTGATGCGTATTGAAGTCCCAGTGTTGTAGTTCGTGTTTTTAAGAACGTTGTTGCGGATTCGATTCACTTTTGCGCATGTTTTTTTACATGTACGTTTTTGCATGTCCATTTGAGCGAGCGTGTTTGTGCATGTTTGTTGAGTTGTGTTAATGTCCTAGGATTGTAGTTTGTGTTTTCATGATCCTTTTTGCGAATGCACTTTTGCGTGAGTACTTTTGTGCATGCTTTTGTACTTATACCTATGCGCGTTTCTTTTCTAGCTAGTGTTTTTGTGCACGTTTCTTGATGTGAATTCATGTCCTTGAATTGTATTACGTATTTTCGTGATCGCTTTTGTTATCCAATTTTGACCATGTTCGTGTCCGCATTTGGAAATTTGCCGTTAGACAGGAATTGTAGCCCACTGAAATAGCTTTCTAATGTTGCTGGAACCAGTTGATTTGAAGTCTGGATGAGAGAGTTATACTCGACTTCCGGACCCTACCAAAGATGTTGAGGGATTCTCTCTTCTAATTTGATTTTATTTTCTTAATTGCAACTCGTTTCTTACTCTTTGATCATTTTTGCTTCCTTCACAACTAATTTTCGATTTGTATCTATAAGATACCACTTTTGCGGATGCACTTTTGCGCATTTTTTTTTACATGTACGTTTGTGCATGTCCATTTGAGCGAATGTGTTTGTGCATGTTTGTTGATTTGTATTAATGTCCTAGGATTGTAGTTTGTATTTTCATGATCCTTTTTGCGAATGCACTTTTGCGTGAGTACTTTTGTGCATGCTTTTGTACTTTTACTTATGCGCGTATCTTTTCTAGCGAATGTTTTTGTGCACGTTTTTTGATGCGCATTCAATTCCTTGAATTGTAGTACATATTTTCATGATCGCTTTTGTTATCCAATTTTGACCATGTTCGAGTCCGAATTTAGAAATTTGTCTGTAGACAGGAATCGTAGCTCACTGAAATAGCTTTCTAATGCCGCCAGAACCAGTTGATTTGGAGTCCGGATGAGAGACGTATGCTCGACTTCGTGGACACTACGAAAGATGTTGAGGGATTCTCTCTTCTAATTTGATTTTATTTTCTTAATTGCAACTATTTTCTTACTCTTTGATCATTTTTGCTTCCTGGACACCTAATTTTCGATTTGTACCTACAAAATACCAAATCCACCACTTAAAATCCACCAATTAATACAGAAATATAAATTAACCCAAACGTAAACTTAGACGTCGAGTATTATTGCTACACTCCACTGTATATTTTTTATGTTGTTTGTTGATGCGTATTAAAGTCCTAGTGTTGTAGTTCATGTTTTTGAGAACGTTGTTGCGGATGCACTTTTGCGCATGTTTTTTTACATGTACGTTTGACAATGTACATTTGAGCGAGCGTGTTTGTGCATGTTTGTTGATTTCTATTAATGTCCTAGGATTGTAGTTTGTGTTTTCATGATCCTTTTTACGAATGCACTTTTGCGTGAGTACTTTTGTTCATGCTTTTGTACTTTGACGTATGCGTGTATCTTTTATAGCGAATGTTTTTGTTCACGTTTCTTGATGCGCATTCATGTCTATGAATTGTAGTACGTATTTTCATGATCGCTTTTGTTATCCAAGTTTGACCATGTTCGAGTCCGCATCCGGAAATTTGCCGTTAGACAGGAATTGTAGCCCACTGGACTAGTTTTATAATGCCGCCGGAACCAATTAATTTGGAATCTGGATGAGAGAGCTTTGCTCCACTTCGTGGACACTACCAAAGATGTTTAGAGATTCTCTCGTCAAATTTGATTTTATTTTCTTAATTGCAACTCTTTTCTTACTCTTTGATCATTTTTGCTTTGTGGACACCTAATTTTCGATTTGTACCTAAAAATACCAAATCCACCAATAAAAACAGAAATATAAATTAATCCATACAAAAATGCACGTAAACGTAAACGTCGAGTATTTTTGCTACACTCCATTGTATGTTTTTTATTTAGTGTTTTTTATGTAGTTTGTTGATGCGTACTAAAGTCCTAGTTTTGTAGTTCGCGTTTTTAAGAACGATGTTGCGGATGCACTTTTGCGCATGTTTTTTAACATATACGTTTCTGCATGTCCATTTGAGCGAGCGTGTTTGTGCATGTTTGTTGATTTGTATTAATGTCCTAGGATTGTAGTTTGTGTTTTCATGATCCTTTTTGCGAATGCACTTTTGCGTGAGTACTTTTGTGCATGCTTTTGTACTTTTACTTATGTGCGTATCTTTTCTAGCGAGTGGTTTTGTGCACGTTTCTTGATGCACATCATGTCCTCGATATGTAGTACCTAGTTTCATGATCGCATTTGTTATCCAATTTTGACAATGTTCGAGTCCGAATTTGGAAATTTGCCGTTAGACAGGACTTGTAGCCCACTGAAACATTTTTCTAATGCCACCGGAACCAATTGATTTGGAGTCCGGATGAGAGAGTTATGCTCGACTTCGTGGACACTACCAAAGATGTTGAGGGATTTGTTAGAGCAGGTGACCGAAGAGCCAACTAATTGTTGTGTTTTCTCACGCTATTCTTAAATAATCTATTTCGTATTAATGATAAATAACCCCTTTGGCATTCTATATCTTTGTCCCTTGGATTAGCATAGATATAGTACATACAGTTACTTAATTACTATATATAGATCTAGTAGAATCGTGAGATTATTTATTTAAGTATCGTAACTTTTAAACGTGGTTCCTAGTCAACGGGTTACGCCACTAATGAGGATATCGGCCTTTCCCATTCGAGACTAGCACTTAGTGTATGTGTACTGCGTCTCATCAGTCAACGGTGTTGTGACATCGGCATACATAAGTGGGTGCTCATATGTTGATGAGTTCACCGAACTCCCTCAATCTAGAGATCTCTAAGTGGATCCCAATAATCGAGTAGAGGTTTCTATTATATAGTTGTACACCATTAATCCTTAAGACCCTGACATCACCGTGACTTCACTAGAGGACCAGCTGTATCGTGACCTGTCCCTAAGTTCCACCGAGGACCGCCCCAAGGGCCAGTGTCCGTGCAGTCCGAAATCTAGTGGGAGGTCTGTGCATTGTAGTAGGAAATTCGATCGCTTGATCAGTCATGGATATCCAGTGTGTTATTGCGATTTATAATCCATGAAGTCTGTGGCCATAGCTGAAAGTGTCGTGATTACAGAAATGTGTTTCTCTAAGTCAAACACGAACGAATTATATAATCAAGAACGTCCACATAGTTATTGAGCTCATAAAGAGGTCTCGACGAACCAATGCCTCTAGCTCAATCGGGATATATGTATTGAAGGGATCGTACTGTAAGTTAACTATATCACATGGTTCTTGTAGGCATTTCATTTGTATCTAGGTAATCATGAGGCGTAGTTGCTAGACGCCAATCTTGATTCATTGGGTAGTTAAGTTGAAACTAGATTCAACTTAATTGTAACTCTAGGGACGAGTTAAAACCACAATGGGTTGTGGGCCCACGGCTAGCTTACATATGAACCATCGAGGGTCACACTGCTCGTGTACTTGAGATCCTCAATGCAACGAGCTAAGATTAATTAGTTAATCTTAGTGTAATTGGAAGTCAATATGATTGAGTCCAACATTCGTAATTGTTAATTATGGATGAGAATAAGTAGAGGAAAAGAATCCAACAGAAATTTAGTGAAATTTCTATTTTGCGAAGTTTCCCAATTTGGCAAGTCCTAAATTAGGGTTTCCAATTTCGGATATTGGTAAATTGCAAAGTGGTACTCGTATCGACGAGAATTTGTGCTCATCGTCAAAATATAATTGTTATATTTTGCGAGCATTCGTTTGTTAGAAACGAGCCGAGAAAGAGAGTGGACTTAAGGTGTTGGGCCTAGCCCAACTTAAGGCCTGTTAGGGTTTTCGCAAGGAGCATATAAATACGATTTATATGTCTTGTGAAAGACGCACAAAAAAAAAAACGACACAACACAAGTTTTAAACCCTAGCATCTCTTCATCCATCGGCCCTCCATCTCGCAGCCGAGACCCTACCTCCGGCACCAGCCGCCGCGCCGCCGCATCGGCATCTTCCTCTTCCATTGGTTCTTCTTCGTTGTACTTAGCCTATCATGTATCTAGTGCTGCGTGGATAGTGGATTGAATATACGAGGTGAAACATCAGAGGAGGAAGATTATTATGCCGCCAACGATGCCACCAGAGTCCTCCCCACGCGCCCCCACAAGCCGGTGACGCGAGAAGGCAATTCTAAAAAACTGCTCTCTGATTTTATGCGCAGTCCAGCGAGAAAATTCGCCATAAATGAACCGGTGATCGGATGGACGTGAAATGTTGAGAAAATTCGCCATAAATGAACCGCCGCATCCACATTTTCAGTGTATGGGAATTTTTTGACGAGGATCAAAGTATTAAGGTGAATTACAGCCACTCCCTGAGGTAATGTCAGATTATGAAAAAAAACATCATGTTTGGCTAAGTACAACCACCCCCTTCAACTATGAATCTTCTTACAAGTCCATTATTGTGGTGTCAAATTTAGTGGAATCTACTAGATTATGTGGAATATTCTCCGATTTACCTCATTCGAGCTCCACATTTAACTCATACATCTACAATATTCCAGAAGGAATTGTCCATCGAGTAAATTACCACGGAGATATTGAAGTCGGAGCAGGATTGTAATTTCAGATCAGCAAACAGGTTGGATCAGCAGGAGTTGGAAAAGCAGCTAGCCATCTTCTCGGGTCTTCGTTCGATTCACGCTTCAAGGGTAACATATCGTTTTCCCTAATTAATATACATGTATTAATTAATTTATATTAGTTGAGATTAGTGTATGTTAATTGATTATTGAATCACATAAATCTATATGTTCGATTATGTGATTATGTGAATCGTTCGTTGAGCATGTTTATTATTTGTTTTAATTTCGCGAGCATGCTATGATGATTTAATTTATGTTATTTAAATAACTATATATGCGAGCATGTTTGTCGGTGATTGGAAGCGAAAAGGTACGCAATTAATTGTAATTATTGTGCACGTGTTTGTTTATATAAACAAAAATTTATATAAATAAAATAAAAATTTTGTTTTACGCTGCGTACACGTGCCCGATCCCCAACAGGATTCTCTCTTCTAGTTGTGTTTTATTTTCTTAATTTAAACTCTTTACTTACTCGTTGCGGATGCACTTATGCGCATGTTTGTTTACATGTACGTTTGTGCATGTCCATTTGAGCGAGCGTGTTTGTGCATGTTTGTTGATTTGTATTAATGTCATAGGATTGTAGTTTGTGTTTTCATGATCCTTTTTGCGAATGCACTTTTGCGTGAGTACTTTTGTGCATGCTTTTGTAATTTTACTTATGTGCGTATCTTTTCTAGCGAGTGTTTTTGTGCACGTTTCTTGATGCACATTCTCCTTGAATTGTAGTACGTATTTTCATGATCGCTTTTGGTATCAAATTTTGACCATGTTCGAGTCCGAATTTAGAAATTTGCCGTTTGACAGGAATTGCAGCCCACTGATATAGCTTTCTAATGCCGTCGGAACCAGGTGATTTGGAGTCCGGATGAGAGAGTTATGCTCGACTTCGTGGACACAACTAGAGATGTTGAGGGATTATCTCTTCTAATTAGATTTTATATTCTTAATTGCAACTCTTTTCTGACTCTTTGATCATTTTTGCTTCAGGGACACCTAATTTTTGATATATACCTATAAGATACCAAATCCACCAATTAAAATCCACAAATTAAAACAGAAATATAAATTAATCAAAACAAAAATCCGCGTAAGAGTAAACGTCGAGTATTATTACTACACTCTATTGTATCTTTTATCTAGTGTTTTTGTTGTTGTTTGTTGATGTGTATTAAAGTCCTAGTAATGTAGTTCGTGTTTCCAAGAACGTTGTAGGAGATGCACTTTTGTGCATGTTTTTTTACATGTACGTTTGTGCATGTCCATTTGAGCGAGCATGTTTGTTGATTTGTATTAATGTCCTAGGATTGTAGTTTGTGTTTTCATGATCCTTTTTGCGAATGCACTTTTGCAGGAGTACTTTTGTGCATCCTTTTGTACTTTTACTTATGTGCATATCTTTTACAGCGAGTGTTATTGTGCACGTTTCTTGATGCACATTCATGTCCTTGAATTGTAGTACGTATTTTCATGATCGCCTTTGGTATCCGATTTTGAACATGTTCGAGTCCGAATTTAGAAATTTGCCGTTTGAAAGGAATTGCAGCCCACTGAAATAGCTTTCTAATGCCACCGGAACCAGTTGATTTGGAGTCCGGATGAGAAATTTATCCTCGACTTCGTGGACACTACCAAAGATGTTGAGGGATTCTCTCTTCTAATTTGATTTTTTTTTCTTAAGTGCAACTCTTTTCTTACTCTGATCATTTTTGCTTCCATGACACCTTATTTTCGATTTGTACCATTAAGATACCAAATCCACCAATTAAAATCTACAAATTAAAACAGAAATATAAATTAATGCAAACAAAAATCCACGTAAAGGTAAACGTCGAGTATTATTTCTACACTCCATTGTACCTTTTTTATCTAGTGTTTTTGCTGTTGTTTGATGATGCGTATTATAGTCCTAGTATTGTAGTTCGTTTTTTTAAGAACGTTGTTGCGGATGCACTTTTGCGCATGTTTTTTTGCATGTACGTTTGTGCATGTCCATTTGAGCGAGCGTGTTTGTGCATGTTCGTTGATTTGAATTAATGTCCTATGATTGTAGTTTGTGTTTTCATGATCCTTTTTGCGAATGCACTTTTGCGTGAGTACTTCTGTGCATGCTTTGTACTTTTACTTATGTTCGTATATTTTCTAGCGAGTGTTTTTCTGCACGTTTCTTGATGCACATTCATGTCCTTGAATTGTAGTACGTATTTTCATGATCGTTTTTGGTATCCAATTTTGACCATGTTCGAGTCCGAATTTGGAAATTTGCCGTTGGACGGGAATTGTAGCCAGCTGAAATAGCTTTGTAATGCCGCCGGAACCAGTTAATTTGGAGTCCAGATGAGAAAGTTATGCTCGACTTGGTGGACACTACCAAATATGTTCATGGATTCTCTCTTCTAATTTGATTTTATTTTTTTATTTGCAACTCTTTTCTTACTCTTTGATCATTTTTGCTTCCTAGACACCTAATTTTCGATTTGTACCTACAAGATACCAAATCCAATAATTAAAATCCACAAATTTAAATAGAAATATAATTAATCCAAACAAAAATCCACGTAAACGTAAGCATCGAGTATTATTTCTACTTTCCATTGTATCTTTTTTATCTAGTGTTTTGGTTGTTGTTTTTTGATGCGTATTAAAGTCCTAGTATTGTAGTTCGTGTTTTTAAGAACGTTGTTGCGAATGCACTTTTACACATATTTTTTTACATGTACGTTTGTGCATGTCCATTTGAGCGTGTGTGCTTGTGCATGTTTGTTCATTTGTATTAATGTCCTAGGATTGTAGTTTGTGTTTTCATGATCCTTTTTGCGAATGCAGTTTTGCGTGAGTACTTTTGAGCATGCTTTTGTACTTTTCCTTATGTGCGTATCTTTTCTAGCGAGTGTTTTTTTGCACGTTTCTTGATGCACATTCATGTCCTTGAATTGTAGTACGTATTTTCATGATCGCTTTTGTTATCCAATTTTGACCATGTTCAAGTCCGTATTTTGAAATTTGTCGTTAGACAGGAATTGTAGCCCATTTAAATAGATTTCTAATGCTGCCGAAACCAGTTGATTTCGAGTCCGGATGAGAGAGTTATGCTCGACTTCGTGGACACTACCAAAGATGTTGAGGGATTCTCTCTTCTAATTTCATTTTATTTTCTTAATTGCAACTCTTTTCTTATTCTTTGATCATTTTTGCTTCCCGGACTCCTAATTTTCGATTTATACCTATCAAATACCGAATCCACCAATTAAAATCCACCAATTAAAATAGAAATATAAATTAATCCAAACAAAAATCCACGTAAACGTAAACATCGAGTATTATTGCTACACTCCTCTGTATCTTTTTTATGGATTGTTTTTGCTGTTGTTTGTTGATGCGTATTGAAGTCCTAGTGTTGTAGTTCGTGTTTTTAAGAACGTTGTTGCGGATTCGATTCACTTTTGCGCATGTTTTTTTAAATGTACGTTTTTGCATGTCCATTTGAGCGAGCGTGTTTGTGCATGTTTGTTGAGTTGTGTTAATGTCCTAGGATTGTAGTTTGTGTTTTCATGATCCTTTTTGCGAATGCACTTTTGCGTGAGTACTTTTGTGCATGCTTTTGTACTTATACCTATGCGCGTTTCTTTTCTAGCGAGTGTTTTTGTGCACGTTTCTTGATGCGCATTCATGTCCTTGAATTGTATTACGTATTTTCATGATCGCTTTTGTTATCCAATTTTGACCATGTTCGTGTCCGCATTTGGAAATTTGCCGTTAGACAGGAATTGTAGCCCACTGAAATAGCTTTCTAATGTTGCTGGAACCAGTTGATTTGAAGTCTGGATGAGAGAGTTATACTCGACTTCCGGACCCTACCAAAGATGTTGAGGGATTCTCTCTTCTAATTTGATTTTATTTTCTTAATTGCAACTCGTTTCTTACTCTTTGATCATTTTTGCTTCCTTCACAACTAATTTTCGATTTGTATCTATAAGATACCAAATCCACCAATTAAAACAGAAATATAAATTAATCCAAACAAAAATCCACGGAAACGTAAACGTCGAGTATTATTGCTACACTCCACTGTATCTTTTTTATGTAGTGTTTTTGCTGTTGTTTGTTGATGCGTATTAAAGTCCTAGTGTTGTAGTTCACGTTTTTAAGAATGTTGTTTCGGATGCACTTTTGCGCATTTTTTTTTACATGTACGTTTGTGCATGTCCATTTGAGCGAACGTGTTTGTGCATGTTTGTTGATTTGTATTAATGTCCTAGGATTGTAGTTTGTATTTTCATGATCCTTTTTGCGAATGCACTTTTGCGTGAGTACTTTTGTGCATGCTTTTGTACTTTTACTTATGCGCGTATCTTTTCTAGCGAATATTTTTGTGCACGTTTTTTGATGCGCATTCATGTCCTTGAATTGTAGTACATATTTTCATGATCGCTTTTGTTATCCAATTTTGACCATGTTCGAGTCCGAATTTAGAAATTTGTCTGTAGACAGGAATCGTAGCTCACTGAAATAGCTTTCTAATGCCGCCAGAACCAGTTGATTTGGAGTCCGGATGAGAGACGTATGCTCGACTTCGTGGACACTACGAAAGATGTTGAGGGATTCTCTCTTCTAATTTGATTTTATTTTCTTAATTGCAACTATTTTCTTACTCTTTGATCATATTTGCTTCCTGGACACCTAATTTTTGATTTGTACCTACAAAATACCAAATCCACCACTTAAAATCCACCAATTAATACAGAAATATAAATTAACCCAAACGTAAACTTAGACGTCGAGTATTATTGCTACACTCCACTGTATATTTTTTATGTTGTTTGTTGATGCGTATTAAAGTCCTAGTGTTGTAGTTCATGTTTTTGAGAACGTTGTTGCGGATGCACTTTTGTGCATGTTTTTTTACATGTACGTTTGACAATGTACATTTGAGCGAGCGTGTTTGTGCATGTTTGTTGATTTCTATTAATGTCCTATGATTGTAGTTTGTGTTTTCATGATCCTTTTTACGAATGCACTTTTGCATGAGTACTTTTGTTCATGCTTTTGTACTTTTACGTATGCGCGTATCTTTTATAGCGAATGTTTTTGTTCACGTTTCTTGATGCGCATTCATGTCTCTGAATTGTAGTACGTATTTTCATGATCGCTTTTGTTATCCAAGTTTGACCATGTTCGAGTCCGCATCCGGAAATTTGTCGTTAGACAGGAATTGTAGCCCACTGGACTAGTTTTATAATGCCGCCGGAACCAATTGATTTGAAATCTGGATGAGAGAGCTTTGCTCCACTTCGTGGACACTACCAAAGATGTTTAGAGATTCTCTCGTCAAATTTAATTTTATTTTCTTAATTGCAACTCTTTTCTTACTCTTTGATCATTTTTGCTTTGTGGACGCCTAATTTTCGATTTGTACCTAAAAATACCAAATCCACCAATAAAAACAGAAATATAAATTAATCCAAACAAAAATGCACGTAAACGTAAACGTCGAGTATTTTTGCTACACTCCATTGTATGTTTTTTATTTAGTGTTTTTTATGTTGTTTGTTGATGCGTACTAAAGTCCTAGTTTTGTAGTTCGCGTTTTTAAGAACGATGTTGCGGATGCACTTTTGCGCATGTTTTTTTACATATACGTTTCTGCATGTCCATTTGAGCGAGCGTGTTTGTGCATGTTTGTTGATTTGTATTAATGTCCTAGGATTGTAGTTTGTGTTTTCATGATCCTTTTTGCGAATGCACTTTTGCGTGAGTACTTTTGTGCATGCTTTTGTACTTTTACTTATGTGCGTATCTTTTCTAGCGAGTGGTTTTGTGCACGTTTCTTGATGCACATTCATGTCCTCCAACTGTAGTACCTAGTTTCATGATCGCATTTGTTATCCAATTTTGACAATGTTCGAGTCCGAATTTGGAAATTTGCCGTTAGACAGGACTTGTAGCCCACTGAAACATCTTTCTAATGCCACCGGAACCAATTGATTTGGAGTCCGGATGAGAGAGTTATGCTCGACTTCGTGGACACTACCAAAGATGTTAAGGGATTTGTTAGAGCAGGTGACCGAAGAGCCAACTAATTGTTGTGTATTCTCACGCTATTCGTAAATAATCTATTTCGTATTAATGATAAATAACCCCTTTGGCATTCTATATCTTTGTCCCTTGGATAAGCATAGATATAGTACATACAGTTACTTAATTACTATATATAGATCTAGTAGAATCGTGAGATTATTTATTTAAGTATCGTAACTGTTAAATGTGGTTCCTAGTCAACGGGTTACGCCACTAATGAGGATATCGGCCTTTCCCATTCGAGACTAGCACTTAGTGTATGTGTACTGCATCTCATCAGTCAATGGTGTTGTGACATCGGCATACATAAGTGGGTGCTCATATGTTGATGAGTTCACTGAACTCCCTCAATCTAGAGATCTCTAAGTGGATCCCAATAATCGAGTAGAGGTTTCTATGATATAGTTGTACACCATTAATCCTTAAGACCCAGACATCACCGTGACTTCACTAGAGGACCAGCTGTATCGTGACCTGTCCCTATGTTCCACCGAGGACCGCCCCAAGGGCCAGTGTCCGTGCAGTCCGAAATCTAGTGGGAGGTCTGTGCATTGTAGTAGGAGATTCGATCGCTTGATCAGTCATGGATATCCAGTGTGTTATTGCGATTTATAATCCATGAAGTCTGTGGCCATAGCTGAAAGTGTCGTGATTACAGAAATGTGTTTCTCTAAGTCAAACACGAACGAATTATATAATCAAGAACGTCCACATAGTTATTGAGCTCATAAAGAGGTCTCGACGAACCAATGCCTCTAGCTCAATCGGGATATATGTATTGAAGGGATCGTACTGTAAGTTAACTATATCACATGGTTCTTGTAGGCATTTCATTTGTATCTAGGTAATCATGACGCGTAGTTGCTAGACGCCAATCTTGATTCATTGGGTAGTTAAGTTGAAACTAGATTCAACTTAATTGTAACTCTAGGGACGAGTTAAAACCACAATGGGTTGTGGGCCCACGGCTAGCTTACATATGAACCATCGAGGGTCACACTGCTCGTGTACTTGAGATCCTCAATGCAACGAGCTAAGATTAATTAGTTAATCTTAGTGTAATTGGAAGTCAATATGATTGAGTCCAACATTCGTAATTGTTAATTATGGACGAGAATAAGTAGAGGAAAAGAATCCAACAGAAATTTAGTGAAATTTCTATTTTGCGAAGTTTCCCAATTTGGCAAGTCCTAAATTAGGGTTTCCAATTTCGGAAATTGGTAAATTGCAAAGTGGTACTCGTATCGACGAGAATTTGTGCTAATCGTCAAAATATAATTGTTATATTTTGCGAGCATTCGTTTGTTAGAAACGAGCCGAGAAAGAGAGTGGACTTAAGGTGTTGGGCCTAGCCCAACTTAAGGCCTGTTAGGGTTTTCGCAAGGAGCATATAAATACGATTTATATGTCTTGTGAAAGACGCACAAAAAAAAAACGACACAACACAAGTTTTAAACCCTAGCATCTCTTCATCCATCGGCCCTCCATCTCGCAGCCGAGACCCTACCTCCGGCACCAGCCGCAGCGCCGCCGCCAGTCGCCGCCGCATCGGCATCTTCCTCTTCCATTCGTTCTTCTTCGTTGTACTTAGCCTATCATGTATCTAGTGCTGCGTGGATAGTGGATTGAATATACGAGGTGAAACCTCAGAGGAGGAAGATTATTATGCCGCCAACGTTGCCACCAGAGTCCTCCCCACGCGCCCCCACAAGCCGGTGACGCGAGAAGGCAATTCTAAAAAACTGCTCTCTGATTTTATGCGCAGTCCAGCGAGAAAATTCGCCATAAATGAACCGGTGATCGGATGGACGTGAAATGTTGAGAAAATTCGCCATAAATGAACCGCCGCATCCACATTTTCAGTGTATGGGAATTTTTTGACGAGGATCAAAGTATTAAGGTGAATTACAGCCACTCCCTGAGGTAATGTCAGATTATGAAAAAAAACATCATGTTTGGCTAAGTTCAACCACCCCCTTCAACTATGAATCTTCTTACAAGTCCATTATTGTGGTGTCAAATTTAGTGGAATCTACTAGATTATGTGGAATATTCTCCGATTTACCTCATTCGAGCTCCACATTTAACTCATACATCTACAATATTCCAGAAGGAATTGTCCATCGAGTAAATTACCACGGAGATATTGAAGTCGGAGCACGATTGTAATTTCAGATCAGCAAACAGGTTGGATCAGCAGGAGTTGGAAAAGCAGCTAGCCATCTTCTCGGGTCTTCGTTCGATTCACGCTTCAAGGGTAACATATCGTTTTCCCTAATTAATATACATGTATTAACTAATTTATATTAGTTGAGATTAGTGTATGTTAATTGATTATTGAATCACATAAATCTATATGTTTTATTATGTGATTATGTGAATCGTTCGTTGAGCATGTTTATTATTTGTTTTAATTTTGCGAGCATGCTATGATGATTTAATTTATGTTATTTAAATAACTATATATGCGAGCATGTTTGTCGGTGATTGGAAGCGAAAAGGTACGCAATTAATTGTAATTATTGTGCACGTGTTTGTTTATATAAACAAAAATTTATATAAATAAAATAAAAATTTTGTTTTACGCTGCGTACACGTGCCCGATCCCCAACAGGATTCTCTCTTCTAGTTGTGTTTTATTTTCTTAATTTAAACTCTTTACTTACTCGTTGCGGATGCACTTATGCGCATGTTTGTTTACATGTACGTTTGTGCATGTCCATTTGAGCGAGCGTGTTTGTGCATGTTTGTTGATTTGTATTAATGTCATAGGATTGTAGTTTGTGTTTTCATGATCCTTTTTGCGAATGCACTTTTGCGTGAGTACTTTTGTGCATGCTTTTGTACTTTTACTTATGTGCGTATCTTTTCTAGCGAGTGTTTTTGTGCACGTTTCTTGATGCACATTCTCCTTGAATTGTAGTACGTATTTTCATGATCGCTTTTGGTATCAAATTTTGACCATGTTCGAGTCCGAATTAGAAATTTGCCGTTTGACAGGAATTGCAGCCCACTGATATAGCTTTCTAATGCCGTCGGAACCAGGTGATTTGGAGTCCGGATGAGAGAGTTATGCTCGACTTCGTGGACACAACTAGACACTGTATCTTTTTTATCTAGTGTTTTTGCTGTTGTTTGTTGATGCGTATTAAAGTCCTAGTATTGTAGTTCGCGTTTTTAAGAACGTTGTTGCGAATGCACTTTTGCGCATGTTTTTTTACATGTACGTTTGTGCATGTCCATTTAAGCGAGTGTGTTTGTGCATGTTTGTTGATTTGTATTAATGTCTTAGGATTGTGTTTGCATGATCCTTTTTGCGAATGGACTTTTGCGTGAGTACTTTTGTGCATGCTTTTGTACTTTTACTTATGTGCGTATCTTTTCTAGCGAGTGTTTGTGTGCACGTTTCTTGATGCGCATTCATGTCCTCGAACTGTAGTACGTATTTTCATGATCGCTTTGAGAATCCTATTTTGACCATGTTCGAGTCGAATTTTGAAATTTGCCGTTGGACATGAATTGTAGCAAGCTGAAATAGCTTTCTAATGCCGCGGGAACCAGTTGATTTGGAGTCCGAATGAGAAAGTTATGCTCGACTTCGTGGACACTACCAAAGATATTGAGGGATTCTCTCTTCTAATTTGATTTTATTTTCTTAATTGCAACTATTTTCTTACTCTTTGATCATTTTTGCTTCCTGGACACCAGATTTTCCATTTATACCTATAAGATACCAAATCCACGAATTAAAAGAAAAATATAAATTAATCCAAAAAAAATCCACGTAAACGTAAACGTAGAGTGTTATTTCTACACTCCACTGTATCTTTTTTATCTAGTGTTTTTGCTGTTGTTTATTGATGCGTATTATAGTCCTAGTATTGTAGTTCGTGATTTTTAGAACATTGTTGCGAATGCTCATTTGCGCATGTTATTTTACATGTACGTTTCTGCATGTCCATTTGAGCGAGTGTGTTTGTGCATGTTTGTTGATTTGTGTTAATATCCTAGGATTGTAATTTGTGTTTTCATGATCCTTTTTGCAAATGCACTTTTGCGTAGGTACTTTTGTGCATGCTTTTGTACTTTTACTAATGTGCGTATCTTTTCTAACGAGTTTTTTTGTGCACGTTTCTTGAGGCGCATTCATGTCCTCGAACAGTAGTAGGTATTTTCATGATCGCTTTTGGAATCCAATTTTGACCATGTTCAAGTCCGAATTTGGAAATTTGCCGTTAGACAGGGATTGTAGCCAGCTAAATTAGCTTTCTAATGCCGCCGAAACAAGTTGATTTGGAGTCGGGATGAGAAAGTTATGATCGAGTTCGTGGACACTACCAAAGATGTTGAGGAATTCGCTCTTCTAATTTGATTTTATTTTCCTAATCGCAACTCTTTTCTTACTCTTTGATCATTTTTGCTTCCTGGACACATGATTTATGATTTGTACCTATAATCCACGTAAACATAAACGTAGAGTGTTATTTCTACACTCCATTGTATCTAGTGTTTTTGCTGATGTTTGTTGATGCGTAATAAAGTCCTAGTATTGTAGTTCGTGTTTTGAAGAACGTTGTTGCGAATGCACTTTTGCGCATGTTTTTTTTCATGTACGTTTGTGCATGTCCATTTGAGCGAGTGTGTTTGTGCGTGTTTGTTGATTTGTATTAATGTCCTAGGATTGTAGTTTGTGTTTAGATGATCCTTTTTGCGAATGCACTTTTGCGTGAGTACTTTTGTGCATGCTTTTGTACTTTTACTCATGTGCGTATCTTTTCTAGCGAGTGTTTTTGTGCACGTTTCTTGATGCGCATTCATGTCCTCGTACTGTAGTACGTATTTTTATTATCGCTTTTGGAATCCAATTTTGACCATGTTCGAGTCCGAATTTGGAAATTTGCCGTTACTTGAATTGTAGCAAGCTAAAATAGCTTTCTAATGCCATCGGAACTAGTTGATTTGGAGTCCGGATGAGAAAGTTATGTTCGATTTTGTGGTCCCTACCAAAGATGTTGAGGGATTCTCTCTTCTAATTTGATTTTAATTTCCTAATTGCAACTCTTTTCTTACTCTTTGATCATTTTTGCTTCCTGGATACCTAATTTTCGATTTGTACCTATAAGATACCGAACCCACCAATTAAACGGAAATATAAATTAATCCAAAAAAAAATCCACGTAAACGTAAACGTAGAGTTTTATTTCTACACTCCACTGTATCTTTTTTATCTAGTGTTTTTGTTGTTGCATGTTGATGCCTATTAAAGTCCTAGTAATTTTATCTAGTAGTTCATGCTTATAAGAACGTTGTTGCGAATGCACTTTTGCGCATATTTTTTTACATGTACGCTTGTGCATGTCCATTTGAGCGAGTGTGCTTGTGCATGTTTGTTGATTTGTATTAATGTCCTAGGATTGAAGTTTGTGTTTTCATGATCCTTTTTGCGAATGCACTTTTGCATGATTACATTTGTGCAAGCTTTTGTACTTTTACTCATGTGAGTATCTTTTCTAGCGAGTGTTTTTGTGCACGTTTCTTGATGCGCATTCATGTCCTCGAACTGTAGTACTTATTTTCATGATCGCTTTTGGAATCCAATTTTGACCATGTTCGAGTCCGAATTTGGAAATTTGCCGTTAGACAGTAATTGTAGGCAGCTGAAATAGCTTTCTAATGCCGCCGGAACCTGTTTATTTGGAGTCCGGATGAGAAAGTTATGATCGACTTCGTGGACACTACCAACGATGTTGAGGGATTCTCTCTTCTTATTTGATTTTATTTTCCTAATTGCAACTCTTTTCTTACTCTTTGATCATTTTTGTTTCCTGAACACCTAATTTTCGATTTGTACCTATAAAATACCAAATCCACCAATTAAAACAGAAATATAAATTAATCCAAAAAAAAATCCACGTAAACGTAAACGTTGAGTTTTATTTCTACACTTCACTGTATCTTTTTTATCTAGTGTTTTTGCTGTTGTTTGTTGATGAGTATTAAAGTCCTTGTATTGTGCTTATAAGAACGTTGCTGCGAATGCACTTTTGCGCATGTTTTTTTACATGTACGTTTGTGCATGTCCATTTGAGTGAGAGTGTTTGTGCATGTTTGTTGATTTGTATTAATGTCCTAGGATTGTAGTTTGTGTTTTCATGATCCTTTTTGCGACTGCACTTTTGCGTGAGTACTTTTGAGCATGCTTTTGAACTTTTACTTATGTGCGTATCTCCTCTACCTAGTATTTTTGTGCACGTTTCTTGATGCGCATTCATGTCCTCGAACTGTAGAACTTATTTTCATGATCGCTTTTGGAATCCATTTTTGACCATGTTCGAGTCCGAATTTTGAAATTTGCCGTTACACAAGAATTGTTGCCACCTGAAATAGTTTTCTAATGCCGCCGGAACCAGTTGATTTGGAGTCTGGATGAGAAATTTATGCTCGACATCGTGGACACTACCAAAGATGTTGAGGGTTCTCTATTTGAATTTGATTTTATTTTCCTAATCGCAACTCTTTTCTTACTCTTTTATCATTTTTGCTTCCGGGACACTAACGTAGAGTTTTATTTCTACATTCCACTGTATCTTTTCTATCTAGTGTTTTTGCTGTTGTTTGTTATTGTAGTTCGTGTTTTTAAGAACTTTGTTTCGAATGCACTTTTGCGCATGTTTTTTTACATGTACGTTTGTGCATGTCCATTTGAGCGAGTGTGTTTGTGCATGTTTGTTGATTTGTATTAATGTCCTAGGATTGTAGTTTTTGTTTTCATGATCCTTTTTGCGATTGCACTTTTGCGTGACTACTTTTGTGCATGCTTTTCTACTTTTACTTATGTGCGTATCTTTTCTAGAAAGTGTTTTTGTCCACGTTCCTTGATGCGCATTCATGTCCTCGAACTGTAGTATGTGTTTTCATGATCGCTTTTGGAATCCAATTTTGATCATGATCGAGTCCGAATTTGGAAATTTGCCTTTAGACAGGAATTGTGGCTAGCTGCAATAGCTTTCTAATGCCGCCGGAACCAGTTGATTTAGAGTCCGGATGAGAAAGTTATGCTCGACTTCGTGGACACTACCAAAGATGTTGAGGGATTCTCTCTTCTAATTTGATTTTATGTTCCTAATTGCAACTCTTTTCTTATTCTTTGATCATTTTTGCTTCCTAGACACCTAATTTTAGATTTGTACCTATAGGATACCAAATCCACAAATTAAAACAGAAATATAAATTAATCCAAAAAAAAAAAAATATCCACGTAAATGTAAACGTAGTGTATTATTTCTACACTCCACTGTATCTTTTTTATCTAGTGTTTGTGCTGTTGTTTGTTGATGCGTATTAAAGTCCTAGTATTGTAGTTCGTGTTTTTAAGAATATTGTTGCGAATGCACTTTTGCGCATGCTTTTTTACATGTACGTTTGTGCATGTCCATTTGAGCAAGTGTTTTTGTGCATGTTCGTTGATTTGTGTTAATGTCCTAGGAGTGTAGTTTGTGTTTTCATGATCCTCTTTGCGAATGCACCTTTGCGTTAGTACTTTTGTGCATGCTTATGTACATTAACTTATGTGCGTGTCTTTTCTAGCGAGTGTTTTTGTGCACGTTTCTTGATTCGCATTCATGTCCTCGAACTGTAGTACGTATTTTCATGATCGCTTTTGGAATCTAATTTTGACCATGTTCGAGTCCAAATTTGGAAATTTGCCGTTACACAGGAATTGTAGCCAGCTGAAATAGCTTTCTAATGCCGCCAGAACCTGTTTATTTGGAGTCCGGATGAAAAACGTATGCTCGACTTCGTGGACACTACCAACGATGTTCACGGATTCTCTCTTTCATTTTGATTTTATTTTCCAGATTGTAACTCTTTTCTTACTCTTTGATCATTTCTGCTTCCTGGACACCTAATTTTCGATTTGTACCTATAAGAAACCAAATCCACCAATTAAAACAGAAATATAAATTAATCCAAAAAAAAATCCACGTAAACGTAAACGTAGAGTGTTATTTCTACACTCCACTATATCTTTTTTATCTAGTGTTTTTGTTGTTGTTTGTTGATGCGTATTAGAGTCCTAGTATTGTAGTTCGTGTTTTTAAGAACGTTGTTGCGAATGCACCTTTGCGCATGTTTTTTTACATGTACGTTTGTGCATGTCCTTTTGAACGAATGTGTTTGTGCACGTTAGTTGATTTGTGTTAATTTCCTAGAATTGTAGTTTGTGTTTTCATGATCCTTTTTGTGAATGCACTTTTGCGTGAGTACTTTTGTGCATGCTTTTGTAGTTTTACTTATGTGCGTATCTTTTCTAGCTTGTGTTTTTGTGCACGTCTCTTGATGCGCATTCATGTCCTCGAATTGTAGTACGTATTTTAAAGATCGTTTTTCGAATCCTATTTCGACCACGTTCGAGTTCGAATTTGGAAATTTGCCATTAGACAGGAATTGTAGCCAGCTGAAATAGCTTTCTAATACCCCCAGAACCAATTGATTTGGAGTCCGGATGAGGAAGTTATGCTCGACTTCGTGGAGACTACCAAAGATGTTGAGGGATTCTCTCTTCTAATTTGATTTTATTTTCCTAATTGCAACTCTTTTCTAACTGTTGTTTTATCATTTTTGTTTCATCGACACCTTATTTTCGATTTGTACCTATACGAAACCAAATACACCAATTAAAACAGAATTATATATCAATCCGGAAAAAAATCCACGTAAATGTAAACGTAGAGTTTTATTTCTACCCTCCACTATATCTTTTTTATCAAGTGTTTTTACTGTTGTTTGTTGATGAGTATTAAAGTCCTAGTATCATAGTTCGTGTTTTTAAGAACGCTGTTGCGAATGCACTTTTGCGCATGTTTTTTTACATGTACGTTTGTGCATGTCCTTATGAGCGAGTGTGTTTGTGCATGTTTGTTGATTTCTGGTAATGTCCTAGGATTGTAGTTTGTGTTTTCATGATCCTTTTTGCAAATGCACTTTTGCGTGAGTACTTTTGTGCACGCTTTTGTACTTTTAGTTATGTGCGTGTCTTTTTCTAGCGAGTGTTTTTGTGCACGTTTTTTGATGCGCATTCTTGTCCTCGAACTGTAGTACGTATTTTCATGATCGCTTTTCGAATCCAATTTTGACCATGTTCGAATCCGAATTTGGAAATTTGCCGTTAGACAGGAATTGTAGCCAGCTGAAATAGCTTTCTAATGCCGTCGGAACCACTTGATTTGGAGTCCGGATGAGAAATTTCTGCTCGACTTCGTGGACACTACCAAAGATGTTTGGGGTTCTCTCTTCTAATTTGATTTAATTTTCTTAATTGCAACTCTTTTCTTATTCTTTGATCATTTTTGGTTCTTGGACACCTAATTTTCGATTTGTACCTATAAGATACAAAATCAACCAATTAAAACAAAAATATAAATTAATCCAAAAAAAAATCCATGAAACGTAAACGTAGAGTGTTGTTTCTACAATCCACTGTATCTTTTTTATCTAGTGTTTTTGTTGTTGTTTGTTGATGCGTACTAAAGTCCTAGTATTGTAGTTCGTGTTTTAAAGAACGTTGTAGCAAATGCACTTTTGCGCATGTTTTTTTACATGTACGTTTGTGCATGTCCTTTTGAGCGAATGTGTTTGTGCATGTTTGTTGATTTGTGTTAATGTCCAAGGATTGTAGTTTTTGTTTTCATTATCCTTTTTGCGAATGCACTTTTGCGTGAGTACTTTTGTGCATGCTTTTGTAGTTTTACTTCTCTTCGTATCTTTTCTAGCGAGTGTTTTTGTGCACGTTTCTTGATGCGCATTCATGTCCTCGAACTGTAGTACGTATTTTCATGATGGCTTTCGAATCCAATTTTGACCACGTTCGAGTCCGAATTTGGAAATTTGCCGTTATATAGGAATTGTCGCCAGCTCAAATAGCTTTCTAATGCCGCCAGAACCGGTTGATTTGGAGTTCCGATGTGAAAGTTATGCTCGACTTCGTGGACACTACCAAACATCTTGAGGGATTCTCTCTTCTAATTTTATCTTATTTTCCTAATTGCAACTCTTTTGTTACTCTTTGATCATTTTTGCTTCCTGGACACCTAATTTTTCGATTTGTACCGAAAAGATACCAAATCCACCAATTAAAACAGAAATATAAATTAATCCAAAAAAAAATCCACGTAAACGTAAACGTAGAGTTTTATTTCGACACTCCACTGTATATTTTTTATCTAGTGTTTTTGCTGTTGTTTGTTGATGCGTATTAGAGTCCTAGTATTGTAGTTCGTGTTTATAAGAACGTTGTTGCGAATGAACTTTTGCGCATGTTTTTTTACATGTACGCTTGTGCGTGTCCATTTGAGCGAGAGTGTTTGTGCATGTTTGTTGATTTGTATTAATGTCCTAGGATTGTAGGTTGTGTTTTCATGATCCTTTTTGCAAATGCACTTTTGCGTAAGTACTTTTGTGCATGCATTTGTACTTTTACTTATGAGCGTATCTTTTCTAGCGAGTGTTTTTGTGCACGTTTCTTGATACGCATTCATGTACTCGAACTGTAGTACGTATTTTCATGATCGCTTTTGGAATCTAAGTTTGACCATGTTCGAGTCCGAATTTGGAAATTTGCCGTTAGACTTGAATTGTAGCCAGCTGCAATAGCTTTCTAATGCCGCCGGAACCAGTTGATTTGGAGTCTGGATGACAAAGTTATGCTCGACTTCGTGGACACTACCAAAGATGTTGAGGGATTCTCTATTCTAATTTGCTTTTACTTTCCTAATTGCAACTCTTTTCTTACTCATTGATCTTTTTTGCTTCCTGGACACCAGATTTTCGATTTGTACCTATAAGATACCAAATCCACCAATTAAAACCGAAATATAAATTAATACAAAAAAAAACCACGTAAACGTAAACGTAGTGTGTTATTTCTACACTTCACTGTATCTTTTTTATCTAGTGTTTTTGCTAGTGTGTGTTGACGCGTACTAAAGTCCTAGTATTGTAGTTTGTGTTTTTAAGAACGTTGTTGCGAATGCACTTTTGCGCATGTTTTTTTTCATGTACGTTTGTGCATGTCCATTTGAGCGAGTGTGTTTGTGTGTGTTTGTTGATTTGTATTAATGTCCTAGGATTGTAGTTTGTGTTTTCCTGATACTTTTTGCGAATGCAATTTTTTGTGAGTACTTTTGTGCATGCATTTGTACTTTTGCTTATGTGCGTATCTTTTCTAGCGAGTGTTTTTGTGCACGTTTCTTGATACGCATTCATGTCCTCGCACTGTAGTACGTATTTTCATGATCGCTTTTGGAATCTAAGTTTGACCATGTTCGAGTCCGAATTTGGAAATTTGCCGTTAGACTTGAATTGTAGCCAGCTGCAATAGCTTTCTAATGCCGCCGGAACCAGTTGATTTGGAGTCTGGATGACAAAGTTATGCTCGACTTCGTGGAGACTACCTAAGATGTTGAGGGATTCTCTCTTCTAATTTGATTTTATTTTCCTAATTGCAACTCTTTTCTTTCTCTTTGATCATTTTTTTTTCGTGAACACCTAATTTTCGATTTGTACCTATAAGATACCAAATCCACCAATTATAACATAAATATAACTTAATCCAAAAAAAATCCACGTAAACATAAACGTTGAGTTTTATTTCTACACTCCACTGTATCTTTTTTATGTAGTGTTTTTGCTGTTGTTTGTTGATGCGTATTAAAGTCCTAGTATTGTAGTTCGTGCTTATAAGAACGTTGCTGCGAATGCACTTTTGTGCATGTTTTTTTACATGTACGTTTGCGCATGTCCATTTGAGCGAGAGTGTTTGTGCATGTTTGTTGATTTGTATTAATGTCCTAGGATTGTAGTTTGTGTTTTCATGTTCCTTTTTGCGAATGTACTTTTGCGTGAGTACTTTTGTGCATGCTTTTGACATTTTACTTATGTGCGTATCTTTTCTAACGAGTGTTTTTGTGCACGTTTCTTGATGCGCATTCATGTCCTCGAACTGTAATACTTATTTTCATGATCGCTTTTGGAATCCAATTTGGACCATGTTCGAGTCCGAATTTGGAAATTTGCCGTTAGACAGGAATCGTAGCCAGCTGAAATAGCTTTCTAATGCCGCCGGAACCAGTTTATTTGGAGTCCGAATGTGTTTGTGCATGTTTCTTGATTTTCTAGCGAGTTTTTTTGTGCACGTGTCTTGATGCGCATTCATGTCCTCGAACTGTAGTACATATTTTGATGATCGCTTTTCGAATCCAATTTTGACCATGTTCGAGTCCGAATTTTGATATTTGCCGTTACACAGGAATTGTAGCCAGCTGAAATAGTTTTCTAATGCCGCCAGAACCAGTTGATTTGGAGTCTGGAAGAGAAATTTATGCTTGACTTCGTGGATACTACCAAAGATGTTGAGGGTTCTCTATTCGAATTTGATTTTAATTTCATAATCGCAACTATTTTCTTACTCTTTTATCATTTTTGCTTCCGGGACACTAACGTAGAGTTTTATTTCTACACTCCACTTTATCTTTTTTATCTAGTGCTTTTGCTCTTGTTTGTTGATGCGTATTAAAAACCTAGTATTGTAGTTCGTGTTTTTAAGAACGTTGTTTCGAATGCACTTTTGCGCATGTTTTTTTACATGTACGTTTGTGCATGTCCATTTGAGCGAGTGTGTTTGTGCATGTTTGTTTATTTGTGTTAATGTCCTAGGATTGTAGTTTGTGTTTTCATGATCCTTTTTGCGAATGCACTTTCGCGTGACTACTTTTGTGCATGCTTTTGTACTTTTACTTATCTGCGTATCTTTTCTAGAAACTGTTTTTGTGCACGTTTCTTGATGCGCATTCATTTCCTCGAACTGTAGTACGTATTTTCATGATCGCTTTTCGAATCCAATTTTGACCATGTTCGAGTCCGAATTTGGAAATTTGCCGTTAGACCTGAATTGTAGCCAGCTACAATAGCTTTGTAATGCCGTCGGAACCAGTTGATTTGGAGTCCGGATGAGAAAGTTATGCTCGAGTTCGTGGACACTACCAAAGATGTTCAGGGATTCTCTATTCTAATTTTATCTTATTTTCCAGATTGCAACTCTTTTCTTACTCTTTGATCTTTTTTGCTTCATGGACACCTAATTTTCGATTTCTACCTATAAGATACCAAATCCACCACTTAAAACAGAAATATAAATTAATCCAAAAAAAAATCCACGTAAATGTAAACGTAGAGTGTTATTTTTACACTCCACTGTATCTTTTTTATCTAGTCTTTTTGTTGTTGTTTGTTGATGCGTATTAAAGTCCTAATATTGTAGTTCCTGTTTTTAAGAACGTTGTTGCGAATGCACATTTGCCCATGTTCTTTTACATGTACGTTTGTGCATGTCCTTTTGAGCGATTGTGTTTGTGCATGTTAGTTGATTTGTGGTAATGTCCTAGAATTGTAGTTTGTGTTTTCATGATCCTTTTTGCGAATGCACTTTTCCGTGAGTACTTTTCTGCATGCTTTTGTAGATATACTTATGTGCGTATCTTTTCTAGCGAGTGTTTTTGTGCACGTTTCTTGATGCACATTCATGTCCTCGAACTGTAGTACGTATTTTCATGATCGTTTTTCGAATCCTATTTTGACCACGTTCGAGTCCGAATTTGGAAATTTGCCATTAGACAGGAATTGTAGCCAGCTGAAATAGCTTTCTAATGCCGCTGGAACCAGTTGATTTGGAGTACGGATGACAAAGTTATGCTCGACTTCGTGGACACTACCAAAGATGTTGATGGATTCTCTCTTTTAATTGGATTTAACTTTCCTAATTGCAACTCTTTTCATATTCATTGATCATTTTTGCTTCCTAGACACCAGATTTTCGATTTGTACCTATGAGATACCAAATCCACCAATTAAAACCAAAATATAAATTAATCCACTAGAAAATTCCCTTAATTTTAAACGTAGAGTGTTATTTCTACACTTCACTCTATCTTTTTTATCTAGTGTTTTTGCCGTTGTTTGTTGACGCGTATTAAAGTCCTAGTATTGTAGTTCGTGTTTTTCAGAACATTGTTGCGAATGCACTTTTGCGCATGTTTTTTTTCATGCATTTGTACTTTTGCTTATGTGCGTATCTTTTCTAGCGAGTGTTTTTGTGCACGTTTCTTGATACGCATTCATGTCCTCGAACTGTAGTACGTATTTTCGTGATCGCTTTTGGAATCCAATTTTGACCATGTTCGGGTCCGAATTCGGAAATTTTCCGTTGCACATGGACTGTAGCCAGCTGCAATAGCTTTCTAATGCCGCAGGAACCAGTTTATTTGGAGTTCGGATGAGAAAGTTATGCTCGACTTCGTGGAGACTACCAAAGATGTTGAGGGATTCTCTATTCGCATTTGATTTTATTTTCCTAATTGCAACTCTTTTCTTACTCTTTCATCAGTTTTACTTCCTGGACACCTAATTTTCGATTTGTACCTATAAGATACCAAGTCCACCAATTAAAACAGAAATATAAATTAATCCAAACAAAAATCCACGTAAACGTAAACGTAGAGTGTTATATCTACACTCCACTGTATCTTTTTTATCTAGTGTTTTTGCTGTAGTTTGTTGATGCGTATTAAAGTCCTAGTATTGTAGATCGTGTTTTTAAGAACATTGTTGCGAATGCACTTTTGCGCATGTTTTTTTACATGTACGTTTGGGCATGTCCATTTGAGCGAGTGTGTTTGTGCATGTTTGTTGATTTGTATTAATGTCCTAGGATTGCAGTTTGTGTTTTCATGATCCTCTTTCCGAATGCACTTTTGCGTGAGTACTTTTTTGCAAGCTTTTGTACTTTAACTTATGTGCGTGTCTTTTCTAGCGAGTGTTTTTGTGCACGTTTCTTGATGCGCATTCATGTCCTCGAACTGTAGTACGTATTTTCATGATCGCTTTTCGAATCCAATTTAGACCATGTTCGAATCTGAATTTGGAAATTTGCAGTTAGACAAGAATTGTAGCCAGCTGAAATAGCTTTCTAATGCCGCCAGAACCCATTGATTTGGAGTCCGGATGAGAAATTTATGCTCGACTTCGTGGACAATACCAAAGATGTTTGGGGTTCTCTCTTCTAATTTGATTTTATTTTCCTAATTGCAACTCTTTTCTTACTCTTTGATCATTTTTGCTTCAAGGACACCTAATTTTCGATTTGTACCTATAAGATACCAAATCCACCAATTAAACAAAAATATAAATTAATCGAAAAAAAATCCACGTAAACGTAAACGTAGAGTGTTATTTCTACACTCCACTATATCTTTTTTATCTAGTGTTTTTGCTGTTGTTTGTTGATGCGTATTATATTCCTAGTATTGTAGTTCGTGTTTTTAAGAACGTTGTAGAGAATGCACTTTTGCGGAAGTTTTTTTACATGTACGTTTGTGCATGTCCTTTTGAGCGAATGTGTTTGTGCATGTTTGTTGATTTGTGTTAATGTCCTAGGATTGTAGTTTGTGTTTTCATGATCCTTTTTGCAAATGCACTTTTGCGTGAGTACTTTTGTGCATGCTTTTGTAGTTTTACTTATGTGCTTATCTTTTCTAGCGAGTGTTTTTGTGCACGTTTCCTGATGCGCATTCATGTCCTCGAACTATAGTACGTATTTTCATGATCGCTTTTCGAATCCAATTTTGACCACGTTCGAGTCCGAATTTGGAAATTTGCCATTAGACTGGAATTAAAGCCAGCTCAAATAGCTTTCTAATGCCACCAGAACCAGGTTATTGGACTCCGGGTGAGAAAGTTATGCTCGACTTCGTGGACACTACCAATGATGTTGAGGGATTCTCTCTTCTAATTTTATTTTATTTTCCTAATTGCAACTCTTTTGTTACTCTTTGATCATTTTTGATTCCTGGACACCTTATTTTCGATTTTTACCTACAAGAAACCAAATCCACCAATTAAAACAGAAATATGAAATAATCAAAAAAAAATCCACATAAAAGTAAAGGTAGAGTTTTATTTCTACACTCCACTGTATCTTTTTTATCTAGTGATTTTGCTGGTGTTTGTTGATGCGTATTAAAAACCTAGTATTGTAGTTCGAGTTTTTAAGAACGTTGTTTCGAATGCACTTTTGCGCATGTTTTTTTACATGTATGTTTGTGCATGTCCATTTGAGCGAGTGTGTTTGTGCATCTTTGTTGATTTGTATTAATGTCCTAGGATTGTAGTTTGTATTTTTATGATCCTTTTTGCGAATGCACTTTTGCGTGAGTACTTTTATGCATGCTCTTGAACTTTTACTTATGTGCGTATGTTTTCTACCGAGTGGTTTTGTGCACGTTTCTTGATGCGCATTCATGTCACTACACCACAAACTGTCATCAATAGCGTTTGATAAATGCTATGATACCCTATAATAGCGATTTTGGAAACGCTATGTCTGCCGGAGCTATAATGGATACCGAATATTTCATAGCGTTTTGATGGCGCTATGATAGAAACCACTAAGATAGCGCGCTTTTATTGCCATTGTAATCTCTGTAGTAGCATTTGCGATGCGTCGTAATAGACTATATAATAACAACTATGCGGCGCTATTGTAAATGTTTTAATAGCGAATAAGAAATACTATTATAAATTGTATAATTGCAATACTCTTGCGCTACTATAAATTTTGTAAGAGCGTCTACGGGACGCTATAATAAACTCTGTGATAGCGATTGTAGTGCGCTATGGTAAACTCTGTAATATCATTTTATAAACGCTATTAGTTAGTCTTTTGTAGCATTCTCTTTGCGTTGTGATTAATATTCATATGCTATGGTTCAATCTCTTATAGCATTATATATACCTGTAGTATTGACTATTATAGCATCTCCTTAATGTTATAGTTACTACTATCACCATTTGCAATTGCTACGGTAATCGTTATAGATAAATCACAATACTAAATACTAAATTACCATATGATAATGAGTCATAAACTTTTATTAATAAAATAAAAACGTACTTATAATTGAAGTATCCTAATAAATTTCATATCATAGAACATCCGACACTATTTGAAAAGTAAACAATACAAAAATATTTTACTCGCTAACATCCAATGTAACACCCCGCATTTTCGGTAAAATAATTTTTACCACCTTTATGTGCATATTTGTGAAATAAGGATTTATAATAATTCTTGCATGATTAGTATTTACGTGAATTAGGTAATTATGTGATTATTATGTGAAATTATGTGAAATTATGTGATTATGTGAATTATGTGCTTAGGAAATATTTCGGGATATTATTTCGAATAAATTATTTTCATGAATTAGGATTTTTGCATATGAATTTAAATGAGCATTTCATCATATTTATGCATGCACAAAATTTTAGAAAAAAAGAATTTTCTCATGCATTTTAGGATTTTTAATTTATTTAGAAAATTTGAAAATCCTCCCCACATTTTCTTGAATTTTCGGACACCACACACACACACACATGATTTTTAAATTCTTGCATATTAATTGGTAGAAAAACATGCATTGGTGTGGTTGTACTTTGAGCATAGAAAGAAATACCTAAAAGCCTAGTTCCCTACTCTATAGACTAGGCATGCCTTTTTCACTCCTTTAAGTAAGACCAAAGGTCTTCTTCTTCTCCTCCCTTCCCCTTCATTTCGGCAGCCACCACCACCACCATAACCACCATTTTCTCAAGCTTGAACCACCCTAGAACCACCACCACCTCATATTTTCGGAAATTGCAAAATCACCCCCACAAAAAATGTATTTCCCTTTCTTCTCCATTGGCTTTGAAGTCTCCAAAAACTCTATAAATACCACCCATGCCCAAGATCAAAACTCACTCTCAAACTCCACTCTTATAATCCTTAAGTTCAAAGTCTCCTTCTATTTCAACAAGAGGAGAACTTTCGGCCAAGCTTAGGAGTAAGCTTCTCCTCCCTCTTCTTTCTTCTTCTTTCCCGAAAGAGCAAAGCTCTTCCTCCTCCTCTTCCTTTTTGTTTTTCTACTTATTTTCTTAATGCTTAATCTAACTCTTAATCTCTTCTTGTATTAGAGAGAAAAGAGCTAACAAGCCCTTCCCCTAAAGAGTATAGGTGAGAATTCTTGAATTCTTGCTCTAACCTACAACACCACTAGTATTTTCGGTTTTTATGTGTTTTTATGTGTGTTCATTGTTGATTCTTGCATATTATGTGATTTTGTGTTTTAGATGATGATTGCATGTTAGTATTTTGAAAAGATAGTTTTATTTTTGAAATTTTATGATTTTTCGAAAATTGGGGAAAAATGTTTTAAATGGCTCATTTGGCTTAATTAGTGCCTTGCATGTGTTGATCTAGTGTTTGATTGTTGATTTTGAAAAGAAAATGAATTTTTGGCCTAGCCATGGAACTTTCGAATTTTTGGGGAAAAATGTTTTAAATGGCTTATTTGGTTTAATTAGTGTCTTGCATGTGTTAATCTAGTGTTTGATTGTTGATTTTTGAAAAGAAAATGAATTTTTGACTTGACTAAGGAACTTTCGAATTTTTGAAGATAAAATGCTTGAAATTACTTATGTGGTTTATTTTGTGTTTTGCATGTGTTGATCTTGTGTTGATTGCTGTTTTAAGGCGTTGCATGATAAGATTGGTGATTGATTGTTGATCTAAGGTCTTGCATGTTAAGATCTAGTGATTAATGGTTGATCTAAAGTCTTGCATGTTAAGATCTAGTGTTTTCTATGAAAAAAAAAATGGTTTAAGAACTAAGAGTTTGTGCTAATTTGATTTAAAATACTCTTGCATGTGAAGATCTAGTGTATTTGCTTGAATAAATGTAAAGATGGAAGTCTTGAATTTTATTCTTGTAAAATGCTAGATCTAGTGAACTTTGTTGTTAGATTGTTTTTGCATGTTAAGATTTCGATTATTTCTATGTTTTTATGGCTAAGTGATTTTGTGAAGCTTTATGTGTATTTTCTATGTGCTCCTATGTGCTCTTGCTTGCTTATGTGAATCATTGGGTGTAAGATGAGAGAAGGGTAAGTAGAAAGGGTGCATGGGTGGGTGCATTAGTGTCATGAATTTAAAAAAAAAAAAAAAAAAAAAAAGATAAAACGATGTTGGAAAGTCTTTCGAGGTTACGGTAAATTTCTCGGGTACGGCGAGCCTGGTACCGTAGGGCCTAGGGGTGGTTTGATCCCACGTAGTTAGTCATGGTTCGAATTACATGGGGTTATTTATCCGTAACTTAGATTGACTCTTCCGAGGGATTCCCGACAATTTTTCATGTCATGCATGTTGCATTTCGGTGTTGTTGATATAGGTGGGAAAATCTCACTCTATGGTCTTGAGACCGTAGGGTTATAAAGGTGGGAAATTCCTTCTATATTCTTCAATACGTGTCATGGCATAGGGTTATAAAGGTGGGATATTCTCACTCTATGGTCTTGGGATCATAGGGTTATAAAGGTGGGAGTTATCTCACTCTATGCGTGGTGGCAATTATGTGAATGAAGATCGCCGACGAAAAAAAAGGGAAGTATATGATTGTTTTACTTCATGTTGTATGTTCATGTATAAGATATATGTATGTATATATATATATAGATATATGTATGCTCTATGTGCTATGTGTATTTGATATTACTTCAAGATTCTCATTGAGTCATCAAAGACTCATATAGGTGTTGTATGTTTGTAGGTATACCCGATTTAGGGCCCGAGGAGTGAAGTTGGGAATCGAGCTCGAGAATCGGAAGGGGATCGTATGGAGGGGTTGTGGATAGTGTTGGCTCTTAATTTGGTTATGTGGTTCTATTTGTATAATATGCTTGTAAAAACGTTTGATACGGTTTTAGGTATTTTCTACCGATCGCTTCCTCCGATCGGTGGGAATTATTAAAAGACGATATGTGTAATAGTAATTAGGATTACCTTATTTTGGATAATTAATCGGTAATCCGTAGCCTTTTGTAAGCGAAAGCAAATTTTCACTAATTATATGCATGCATGCTTTCGACTAGTAATTTCTTCGTATTTTATCTCCATGTTCTAAAATTATTTTCATATAGGTGTTCTGCTTAGAAAATCATGAAACTTTAGGAGTCTCTGCATCTCTCTGTTCTCATCATATTGATAGGTCCTTTGCATGATTTGGGTAAGTATTTATTTAGTTATGATTTGTTTCTCACCACTGCATCGAAACAGGGTCATTCGGGTGTTTTCTGGTATAACTGGAGTTTTACTCACTCAAATGCCTTGTTTTCACTTGGAAAATGTTTTAAACTTACCTTTCTGCCTTGGGGAAAAATTTGGTAGCTTTTGGGTCAGTGAGGAATTTATTATGAATTTTCAAAACTACCTCCCCTGTTCTGGATTTTTAAACTGAGTGACTGTGCCATTTTATTTATTTCTCCTAAATGGCCATGCATCTTTCAAAACTGTTTTAACTAAGTGATATAGACCCGTGTTAGATGTTATGGTATAATTTTGGGGTTATTTGCATGAGTAGTTTAAGAGAAATTAATTTTTAAAGCCTCTGCATTGAATTTGTCCGCATTTGCATTAAGTTCATCATGCCTAGTTAATTCCTAGTCTTGCATGTAGTATGCCTTTGTGTTAAAATTTGATTAGGGTTTAGCAAGCTGTGCCCTCTCTCCCTCTAATTTAAAAAGAAAATTTTTTACGTAAATTTTATATCCACAAACAGATCATGTTTTCAAAAGTCTTCCGCTGAGATTGCATATAATAAGGGTAATCGAGAGAGGGGTGTCACATCCAACTCCCCAAAATTTTTTAGTGACTCCCATGTTTAGTTTCCTCCATGTAGTTCTTCCATTTTCTGTCATGAAGAATTGAAAAAAATCAGTATATTGTACTTAATACTACAAAGAATGAGATAGAGAACGATTAAGTAAATCAATTGAATCATTCAATTTGAAGAAAAAAGTTAAACTTAGAATATAGAGAGTCTAATTGAATGCTTACCGATACTCTAAAACATAACCACTTTATCTGTTGGCCATGGTACTGTAGTGCCTATGGCATCTTCAATAAATTCCATCTCAGATGTAGAGATGCGGATGGGTCTTTTGTAGTTTCGACCCAAACTCTCGTAGCATTAGGACCCAACGGAACAAAATGAACGACTTGATTCGGATCATTTGAAGACCACCGTCCTTCTGCAACAATTTGACCACATCCACAAGCATCCAATAATTTGCACTTTTTATTTACATTATTGGTGTTCACGCTCTAACAAATCAAACATTACAAATTGAGAAATATTTGAATATTAGATGAACATATATAAATAATTCATGATACATATAGATATACACATGCATTCATTGATTTTACCAGAGGAGATGAAAGGTTTTCTTCTTCACTCTCGTTTGTTTTCTCCAATATAACTCTATCTGCAGGCCAAGCTACTGTAGAATTAATAGCATCTTTAATAAACCTCATATCAGCAGCAGAGGGCCGCCATAAATATACTTCAAATATTTTTGGAATATCCACCGAAACTATCATCTCAGGATTTCCCAAGTTATTTACGACGGCTTCTACAAATTTCCTTGCTCCTATCTCATAATCAGGATCAACTCCTAATAAAATATAAACAACAAATACATTGAGACAAAAGTTATTATTAAGACGCTAAAGTTTTCAATTTTTATGGTAATAATCAAAATACTATATTACATGTTAAGGCGCACCCAACCTTTATCATACATCATGTTCCAAGTACCACTTACACAACTAAATATAAAAAAAAATATCAAACTGAAAACTACTTGTAAGTGTCTAAGAAAATCAACAAGAAATAAGATACACAACTATCAACTTAAGCAACAACAATAACAAAAACAATTCTAAAACCAAAACCAATAAATTTGGGTAAAAAATAATAAAAGAAAAATGTTTGCTGCAGCACATTAGTATATAAATAACCAATACATAGTGAAATAGGTGCGTACCGTTCAAGAAAGTGACCTTAATATCACCAACGATTCCATGTAAAATTATCCAGATCAGATTCTCTTGACTGAGCAAAATTTAGTTAAAGAAAATTAGGATTTTAAGAAAAGAAAACTAAAGAGAATTTGTTAGTTGTCACAATAACGTTATCAATGAAATAAAAGATAACATGACATATATTTACCTGAGTTGCGAAAATATTTTAGCTGCTCATCTAGTCTTAGCGGCATTGATTTGATAAACAAGGCTAAATCCTTTATTGTTACCAAAACTCCTACAAAAAAGAAAACATAATTAAGAATCAGTTCGTGTAAAACTTTTGGTGATAAATAGAAGCATACATATAACTTATATTCAAGTAATAACATCAATATTTATGCATGGATATTATGGCAATCTTATTTTTCAGATTATGCTTAATCTTATAAAAATACAGATGCATGGAGCTGCTTCAGTGGCTGCAATAGCTATAACAAAAATTGAAAAATGTCTCATCTTAATTGACGATTATCAAAAATATCAGAAAATGTTACAAAATTGATATTCACTGAATTTAATATAAGTTCAAGGCACATAAGGGCTCTAACTATATTTCGACTTGTGATCAATCCATAGATACCAATAGAAAATAAATAGGCACTTAAAAACAAGTATATGTTCGAGCATCATTTTCGAACTCCTTATCAATCTTGATTCATTTCAACCTGAACAATAATTCACTCGATTCGATTCTAACAATATGGAACAAAACAAGGGAATAGATTGGAAATAGATAGATAAGAAACTAAATGCTTTCTATTCTATTTTTTGGACAAAAATTCAAATAAAATAAAAGGATTATAACATTCATTTTCTGTTGATTCTATTTGAATTACTCATTTAAAAAACAAATATTGACGAGCTATAGCAATTGCACCTATTAAAGCGACTAAAAGAATTATTGAAATCATTTCAAACGGAAGAAAAAAATCTGTTGATAAATGAATTCCAATTTGTTGACTATTACTTATCAAATCTTGATCTACAATCTGATTTGATTTTGTAGTCCAAACGATCCCATACCAGGATGTATCTGGAATAGTAGTAATTAGTGAAATAAAAAGACTTGTACAAACCGCTGCAGTAATTCCATCCCCAATAGTCCAAAATCAAATCATTTAGTCTATAGTTTTAAACCAAATTATAGGTTTAACACTAGATGCAAAGAAATATGAAAATTTGTAGTTAAGTAGGCTTAATGTTTCAAATTATTTTTCTTCGAAAACCCGTTTGGTTCATATTTCTTTCTCCAATTGAACAGTGGTTTGTATAAATTATATAAGAGGTGTCCCAGCGATAAAATCAATTCTCAATACTCCAAATTTACAATACTACAATTGACATGTGCATAATGCACGAATCACCAAAAAATTGCAAACACAATCAACACAATTGAAGTCTTCCTCTTTCAAATTAAAAATAAATAAATAAATAAAAGATAAAAATTAGAAAAGAGAAGGGTTTGTATCCTGATTTTGAATAATTTAATGCTATTTTCAAAGTTTTGGCATAATGCAACAATCATAAGTTTAGAAAAGAGAAGGGTCTGTATCACAGACTTAGAAAAAAAAAAGTCAATGTTATTTTCCAAGTTTAAAAAAGAGAAGGGTATGGATCACAAACTTAGAGAAAAAAAATCAATGCTATATTCCAAGTTTTGGTATTTTCCAAGAATCACAAGTTTAGAAAAGAGAAGGGTCTGTATCACAGACTTAGAAAACAAACTCAATGATATTTTCCAAGTTTTGGCATAATGCAAGAATCACAAACTTATAAAAAAAAAAAAAAAATCCAACGAAATTGAAGCAACTGTATTCTGATTTTGAATAATTTAAATAGGAATACTTCAACATAATCAATTGAACTATATACCCCGTTTATGAAGAACAAAACATAAAACATAGATAAATTTCATGTTAATCCCAAAAATTAAAATAAAAGAGAGAATCGTATAATTACTTGTCTGGTAATTGTCCTCGGTAATTTTCCTCTGTTGCTGAGATACAATCGCGCCAGCCCTCGCGCTTTTCTTCAACATCGTATCTCCTCAAGAATTCCAGCAAATCGGTTTGAAGAAGAACAAATTGGTTTTACGACTTTCCGTGACTATGTGGAATTAGGTTTTTCTGCGTGTGATAGGATGTCGAGGAGATGAGCCGAACAAAGGGCCGATCGAGTTTCTGCAAATTGATTTGAAGAAGAAAGGTTTGATTTTTGGGTTTTATTGAAATTAGGTTTTTTTGCCTGTAAAGAGAAAAGAGGAATTCTGTAGAAGAGATGAAGTGCACGATATATGGACCGACAAAAAAGTCAACCTATAATATTTAGGATACCGGGAAAATATATTTTTTCCCCGCTAAAGTTTTAACAAATATTATAGCGTTTTATTTTAAGATTAGGTGCCCGAAAAATTAAAAGGTACTATAGCATTCTTTTTAAGCAATTAAAAAATTAAAGATGAAACAATAGCATTTAACAAATAAACGCTATAATAATATGCTATAAAAAGTATATATTCTTGTAGTGTGTCCTCGAACAGTAGTACGTATTTTCATGATCGCTTTTGGAATCCAATTTTGACGATGTTCGAGTCCCAATTTGGAAATTTGCCGTTAGACAGGAATTCTAGCCAGCTGAAATAGCTTCCTAATGCCGCCGGAACCAGTTGATTTGGAGTCCGGATAAGAAAGTTATGCTCGATTTCGTGGCCACTACCAAAGATCTTGAGGGATTCTCTCTTTTAATTTGATTTTATTTTCCTAATTCCAACTCTTTTCTTACTCTTTGATCATTGTTGCTTCCTAGATACCTAATTTTCGATTTGTACCTATAAGATACCGAACCCACCAATTAAAATGGAAATATAAATTAATCCAAAAAAAAAAATCCACGTAAGCGTAAACGTAGAGTTTTATTTCTACACTCCATTGTATCTTTTTTATCTAGTGTTTTTGTTGTTGTGTATTGATGCGTATTAAAGTCATAGTATTGAAGTTCGTGCTTATAAGAACGTTGTTGCGAATGCACTTTTGCGCATATTATTTTACATGTACGTTTGTGCATGTCCATTTGAGCGAGTGTACTTGCGCATGTTTGTTGATTTGTATTAATGTCCTAGGATTGAAGTTTGTGTTTTTATGATCCTTTTTGCGAATGCACTTTTGCGTGATTACTTTTGTGCATGCTTTTGTACTTCTACTTATGTTCGTATCTTTTCTAGCGAGTGTTTTTGTGCACGTTTCTTGATGCGCATTCATGTCCTCGAACTGTAGTACGTATTTTCATGATCGCTTTTGGAATCCAATTTTGACGATGTTCGAGTCCCAATTTGGAAATTTGCCGTTAGACAGCTGAAATAGCTTTCTAATGCCGTCGGAACTAGTTGATTTGGAGTCTAGATGAGAAAGTTATACAGACTTCGTAGACACTACCAAAGATGTTGAGGGATTCTCTCTTCTAATTTGATTTTATTTTCCTAATTGCAACTCTTTTGTTACTCTTTGATCATTTTTGCTTCCTGGAAACCTAATTTTCGATTTGTACCTATAAGATACCAAATCCACTAATTAAAACAGAAATATAAATTAATCCAACAAAAAAATCAACGTAAACATAAATGTAGAGTTTTATTTGTACACGCCACTATATCTTTTTTATCTAGTGTTTTTGCTGTTGTTAGTTGATGCGTATTAAAGTCCTAGTATTGTAGTTCGTTCTTATAAGAACGTTGTTGCGAATGCACTTTTGCGCATGTTCTTGTACATGTACGCTTGTGCATGTCCATTTAAGCGAGAGTGTTTTGCATGTTTGTTTATTTGTATTAATATCCTAGGATTGTAGTTTGTGTTTTCATGATCCTTTTTGCGAATGCACTTTTGCGTGAGTACTTTTGTGCATGCTTTTGAACTTTTACTTATGTGCGTATCTTTTCTACCGAGTGTTTTTGTGCACGTTTCTTGATGCGCATTCATGTCCTTGAACTGTAGTACTTATTTTCATGATAGTTTTTGGAATCCAATTTTGATCATGTTCGAGTCCGAATTTGGGAATTTGCCGTTAGACGCTAATTGTAGCCAGCTGAAATAGCTTTCTAATGCCGCCGGAACCTGTTTATTTGGAGTTCGGATGAAAAAGTTATGTTCGACTTCGTGTACACTATCAAAGATGTTGAGGGATTCTCTCTTCTAATTTGATTTTATTTTCCTAATTGCAACTCTTTTCTTACTCATTGATCATTTTGCTTCCTGGACATCTAATTTTCGATTTGTACCTATAAGATACTAAATCCACCAATTAAAACAGAAATATAAATTAATCCAAAAAAAAATCAACGTAAACATAAACGTAGAGTTTTATTTGTACACGCCACTGTATCTTTTTTATCTAGTGTTTTTGCTGTTGTTAGTTGATGCGTATTAAAGTCCTAGTATTGTAGTTCGTTCTTATAAGAACGTTGTTGCGAATGCACTTTTGCGCATGTTCTTGTACATGTACGCTTGTGCATGTCCATTTAAGCGAGAGTTTTTTGCATGTTTGTTTATTTGTATTAATATCCTAGGATTGTAGTTTGTGTTTTCATGATCCTTTTTGCGAATGCACTTTTGCGTGAGTACTTTTGTGCATGCTTTTGAACTTTTACTTATGTGCGTATCTTTTCTACCGAGTGTTTTTGTGCACGTTTCTTGATGCGCATTCATGTCCTTGAACTGTAGTACTTATTTTCATGATAGTTTTTGGAATCCAATTTTGATCATGTTCGAGTCCGAATTTGAGAATTTGCCGTTAGACGCTAATTGTAGCCAACTTAAATAGCTTTCTAATGCCGCCGGAACCTGTTTATTTGGAGTTCGGATGAAAAAGTTATGTTCGACTTCGTGTACACTATCAAAGATGTTGAGGGATTCTCTCTTCTAATTTGATTTTATTTTCCTAATTGCAACTCTTTTCTTACTCATTGATCATTTTTGCTTCCTGGACATCTAATTTTCGATTTGTACCTATAAGATACCAAATCCACCAATTAAAACATAAATATAAATTAATCCAAAAAAAAATCCACGTAAACGTAAACGTTGAGTTTTATTTCTACACTCCACTGTATCTTTTTTTTTCCAGTGTTTTTGCTGTTGTTTGTTGATGCGTACTAAAGTCCTAGTATTGTAGATCGTGTGTTTTAAGAACATTCTTGCGAATGCACTTTTGCGCATGTTTTTTTACATGTACGTTTGGGCATGTCCATTTGAGCGAGTGTGTTTGTGCATGTTTGTTGATTTGTATTAATGTCCTAGGATTGTAGTTTGTGTTTTCATGGTCCTTTTTGCGAATGCACTTTTGCGTGAGTACTTGTGTGCATGCTTTTGTACTTTAACTTATGTGCGTATCTTTTCTAGCTATTGTGTTTGTGCACAGTTCTTGATGCGTATTCATGTCCTCGAACTGTAGTACGTATTTTCCTGATCGATTTTGGAATCCAATTTTGACCATGTTCGAGTCCGAATTTTGAAATTTGCCGTTAGACAGGAATTGTAGCCAGCTGAAATAGCTTTCTAATGCCGCCGGAACCAGTTGATTTGGAGTCCGGATGAGAAAGTTTTGCCCGACATCGTGGACACTACCAAAGATATTGAGGGATTCTCTCTTCTAATTTGATTTTATTTTCCGAATTGCAACTCTTTTCTTACTCTTTGATCGGTTTTGCTTCCTAGACATCTAATTTTTTATTTGTACCTATAAGATACCAAATCCACCAATTAAAATAGAATTATAAATTAATCCGAAAAAAAATCCACGTGAACGTAAACGTAGAGTGTTATTTCTTTACTCCACAGTATCTTTTTTATCTAGTGTTTTTGTTGTTGTTTGTTGATGCGTATTAAAGTCCTAGTATTGTAGTTCGTGTTTTTAAGAACACTGTTGCGAATGCACTTTTGTGCATGTTTTTTTACATGTACGTTTGTGCATGTCAATTTGAGCGAGTGTGTTTGTGCATGTTTGTTGATTTGTGTTAATGTCCTAGGATTGTAGTTTGTGTTTTCATAATCCTTTTTGCGTGATTACTTTTGTGCATGCTTTTGTACTTTTATTTATGTGCGTACCTTTTCTAGCGAGTGTTTTTGTGCACGTTTCTTGATGCGCATTCATGTCCTCGAACTGTAGTACGTATTTTCATGATCGCTTTTGGAATCCAATTTCGACCATGTTGGAGTACGAATTTGGAAATTCGCCGTTCGACAGGAATTGTAGCCAGTTGAAATAGATTTCTAATGCCGCCGGAACCAACTGATTTGGAGTCCGGATGAGAAAGCTATGCTCGACCTCGTGGATACTACCAATGATGTTGAGGGATTTTCTCTTCAAATTTGATTTTATTTTCTTAATTGCTACTTTTTTCTTACTCTTTGATCATTTTTGCTTCTTGGACACCTAATTTTCGATTTGTACCTATAAGATACTAAATCCACCAATTAAAACAGAAATATAAATTAATCCAAAAAAAATCCACGTAAACGTAAACGTACAGTGTTATTTCTACACTCCATTGTATGTTTATTATCTAGTGTTTTTGCTGTTGTTTGTTGATACGTATTAAAGTTCTATTATGGTATTTCGTGTTTTTAAGAACGTTGTTGCGAATGCACTTTTGTGCATCTTTTTTTACATGTACGTTTGTGCATGTCCATTTGAGCTAGTGTGTTTGTGCATGTTTGTTGATTTGTATTAATGTTCTTGGATTGTAGTTTGTGTTTTCATAATCCTTTTAGCGAATGCACTTTTGTGTGAGTACTTTTGTGCATGCTTTTGTACTTTTACTTATGTGCGTATCTTGATCCGCATTCATGTCCTCGAACTATAGTACGTATTTTCATGATCGCTTTTGGAATACAATTTTGACCATGTTCGAGTCCGAATTTGGAAATTTGCCTTTACACAGGAATTGTAGCCAGCTGAAATAGCTTTCTAATGCCGACAAAACCAGTTAATTTGGAGTCTGGATGAGAAAGTTATGCTCGACTTCGTGGACACTACCAACGATGTTGAGGGATTCTCTCTTCTAATTTGATTTTATTTTTCTAATTGCAACTCTTTTCTTACTCTTTGACCATTTTTGCTTCAATAAATTTATTTTTTCCGCTACGTACACGTGTCCGATACCCAACAGTGGTATCAGAGCTCGTTGCGCAATTAATTGCGTTTGTTTTAATATGCTGATTTTATGCATGTTCGATTTATTCAAGAGCGATTGTTGTATTATGTACCTATAAGATACCAAATCCACCAATTAAAATAGAAATATAAATTAATCCAAAAAATAATCCACGTAAACGTAAACGTAGAGTGTTATTTCTACACTCCACTGTATCTTTCTTATCTAGTGTTTTTGCTATGGTTTGTTGATGCGTATTAAAGTCCTAGTATAGTAGTTCATGGTCTTAAGAACGTTGTTGCGAATGCACTGTTCCACATGTCTTTTTACATGTACGGTTGTGCATGTCCATTTGAGCGAGTGTGGTTGTGCATGTTTGTTGATTTGTATTAATGTCCTAGGATTGTAGTTTCTGTTTTCACGATCCTTTTTGCAAATGCACTTTTGCGTGATTACTTTTGTGCATGCTTTTGTACTTTTACTTATGTTTGTATCTTTTCTAGAGAGTGTTTTTGTGCACAGTTCTTGATGCGTATTCATGTCCTCGAACTGTAGTACGTATTTTCATGATTGCTTTTGGAATCCAATTTTGACCATGTTCGAGTCCGACATTGGAAATTTGCCATTAGACAGGAATTGTAGCCAACTGAAATAGCTTTCTAATGCCGACAGAACCTGTTGATTTGGAGTCCAGATGAGAAAGTTATGCTCGACTTCGTGGACACTACTAAGGATGTTGAGGGATTCTCTCTTCTAATTTGATTTTATTTTCCTAATTGCAACTCTTTTCTTACTCTTTGATCATTTTTGCTTCCGGGACACCTAATTTTCTATTTGTACCTATAAGATACCAAATCCACCAATTAAAATAGAAATATAAATTAATCAAAAAAAAATATCCACGTAAACGTAAACGTAGAGTGTTATTTCTACACTCCACTGTATCTTTCTTATTTAGTGTTTTTGCTATGGTTTGTTGATGCGTATTAAAGTCCTAGTATTGTAGTTTGTGTTTTTAAGAACACTGATGCGAATGCACTTTTGTGCATGTTTTTTTAAATGTACGGTTGTGCATGTCCATTTGAGCGAGTGTGGTTGTGCATGTTTGTTGATTTGTATTAATGTCCTAGGATTGTAGTTTCTGTTTTCATGATCCTTTTTGCGAATGCACTTTTGCGTGATTACTTTTGTGCATGCTTTTGTACTTTTACTTATGTTTGTATCTTTTCTAGAGAGTGTTTTTGTGCACAGTTCTTGATGCGTATTCATGGCCTCGAACTGTAGTACGTATTTTCATGATTGCTTTTGGAATCCAATTTGACCATGTTCGAGTCCGACATTGGAAATTTGCCATTAGACAGGAATTGTAGCCAACTGAAATAACTTTAATGCCGACAGAACCAGTTGATTTGGAGTCCAGATGAGAAAGTTATGCTCAACTTCGTGGACACTACTAAGGATGTTGAGGGATTCTCTCTTCTAATTTGATTTTATTTTCCTAATCGCAACTCTTTTCTTACTCTTTGATCATTTTTGCTTCCGGGACACCTAATTTTCTATTTGTACCTATAAGATACCAAATCCACCAATTAAAATAGAAATATAAATTAATCAAAAAAAAATATCCACGTAAACGTAAACGTAGAGTGTTATTTCTACACTCCACTGTATCTTTCTTATCTAGTGTTTTTGCTATGGTTTGTTGATGCGTATTAAAGTCCTAGTATTGTAGTTTGTGTTTTTAAGAACACTGATGTGAATGCACTTTTGTGCATGTTTTTTTACATGTACGGTTGTGCATGTCCATTTGAGCGAGTGTGGTTGTGCATGTTTGTTGATTTGTATTAATGTCCTAGGATTGTAGTTTCTGTTTTCATGATCCTTTTTGCGAATGCACTTTTGCGTGATTACTTTTGTGGATGCTTTTGTACTTTTACTTATGTTTGTATCTTTTCTAGAGTGTGTTTTTGTGCACGTTTCTTGATGCGCATTCATGTCCTCGAACAGTATTACGTATTTTCATGATTGCTTTTGGAATCCAATTTTGTCCATGTTCGAGTCCGACATTGGAAATTTGCCTTTAGACGGGAATTTGAGCCAGCTGAAATAACTTTCTAATGCCGACAAAACTAGTTGATTTGGAGTCCGGATGAGAAAGTTATGCTCGACTTCGTGGTCACTACCAAAGATGTTGAGGGATTCTCTTTTCTAATTTGATTTTATTTTCCTAATTGCAATTCTTTTCTTACTCTTTGATCAATATTGCTTCCTAGACATCTAATTTTCGATTTGTACCTATAAGATACCAAATCCACCAATTAAAACCGAAATATAAATTAATCCGAAAAAAAATCCACGTGAACATAAACGTAGAGTGTTATTTCTACACTCCTCTGTATCTTTTTTATCTAGTGTTTTTGCTGTTGTTTGTTGTTGCGTATTAAAGTCCTAGTATTGTAGTTCGTATTTTTAAGAACGCTGTTGCGAATGCACTTTTGTGCATGTGTTTTTAACATGTACATTTGTGAATGTCCATTTGAGCGAGTGTGTTTGGGCATGTTTGTTGATTTGTGTTAATGTCCTAGGATTGTAGTTTGTGTTTGCATGATCCTTTTTGCGAATGCACTTTTGTGCATGCTAATGTACTTTTACTTATGTGCGTATCTTTTCTAGCGAGTGTTTTTGTGCACGTTTCTTGATGCGCATTCATGTCCTCGAATTGTAGTACGTATTTTCATGATCGCTTTTGGAATACAATTTTGACCATGTTCGAGTCCGAATTTGGAAATTTGCCTTTAGACAGGAATTGTAGCCAGATGAAATAGCTTTCTAATGCCGACAAAACCAGTTAATTTGGAGTCTGGATGAGAAAGTTATGCTCGACTTCGTGGACACTACCAACGATGTTGAGGGATTCTCTCTTCTAATTTGATTTTATTTTTCTAATTGCAACTCTTTTCTTACTCTTTGACCATTTTTGCTTCAATAAATTTATTTTTTCCGCTGCGTACACGTGTCCGATACCCAACAGTGGTATCAGAGCTCGTTGCGCAATTAATTGCGTTTGTTTTAATATGCTGATTTTATGCATGTTCGATTTATTCAAGAGCGATTGTTGTATTATGTACCTATAAGATACCAAATCCACCAATTAAAATAGAAATATAAATTAATCCAAAAAAAAAAATCCACGTAAACGTAAACGTAGAGTGTTATTTCTACACTCCACTGTATCTTTCTTATCTAGTGTTTTTGCTATGGTTTGTTGATGCGTATTAAAGTCCTAGTATAGTAGTTCATGTTCTTAAGAACGTTGTTGCGAATGCACTTTTCCACATGTCTTTTTACATGTACGGTTGTGCATGTCCATTTGAGCGAGTGTGGTTGTGCATGTTTGTTGATTTGTATTAATGTCCTAGGATTGTAGTTTCTGTTTTCACGATCCTTTTTGCAAATGCACTTTTGCGTGATTACTTTTGTGCATGCTTTTGTACTTTTACTTATGTTTGTATCTTTTCTAGAGAGTGTTTTTGTGCACAGTTCTTGATGCGTATTCATGTCCTCGAACTGTAGTACGTATTTTCATGATTGCTTTTGGAATCCAATTTTGACCATGTTCGAGTCCGACATTGGAAATTTGCCATTAGACAGGAATTGTAGCCAACTGAAATAGCTTTCTAATGCCGACAGAACCTGTTGATTTGGAGTCCAGATGAGAAAGTTATGCTCGACTTCGTGGACACTACCAACGATGTTGAGGGATTCTCTCTTCTAATTTGATTTTATTTTTCTAATTGCAACTCTTTTCTTACTCTTTGACCATTTTTGCTTCAATAAATTTATTTTTTCCGCTGCGTACACGTGTCCGATACCCAACAGTGGTATCAGAGCTCGTTGCGCAATTAATTGCGTTTGTTTTAATATGCTGATTTTATGCATGTTCGATTTATTCAAGAGCGATTGTTGTATTATGTACCTATAAGATACCAAATCCACCAATTAAAATAGAAATATAAATTAATCCAAAAAAAAAATCCACGTAAACGTAAACGTAGAGTGTTATTTCTACACTCCACTGTATCTTTCTTATCTAGTGTTTTTGCTATGGTTTGTTGATGCGTATTAAAGTCCTAGTATAGTAGTTCATGTTCTTAAGAACGTTGTTGCGAATGCACTTTTCCACATGTCTTTTTACATGTACGGTTGTGCATGTCCATTTGAGCGAGTGTGGTTGTGCATGTTTGTTGATTTGTATTAATGTCCTAGGATTGTAGTTTCTGTTTTCACGATCCTTTTTGCGAAAGCACTTTTGCGTGATTACTTTTGTGCATGCTTTTGTACTTTTACTTATGTTTGTATCTTTTCTAGAGAGTGTTTTTGTGCACAGTTCTTGATGCGTATTCATGGCCTCGAACTGTAGTACGTATTTTCATGATTGCTTTTGGAATCCAATTTTGACCATGTTCGAGTCCGACATTGGAAATTTGCCATTAGACAGGAATTGTAGCCAACTGAAATAGCTTTAATGCCGACAGAACCAGTTGATTTGGAGTCCAGATGAGAAAGTTATGCTCAACTTCGTGGACACTACTAAGGATGTTGAGGGATTTTCTCTTCTAATTTGATTTTATTTTCCTAATTGCAACTCTTTTCTTACTCTTTGATCATTTTTGCTTCCGGGACACCTAATTTTCTATTTGTACCTATAAGATACCAAATCCACCAATTAAAATAGAAATATAAATTAATCAAAAAAAAATATCCACGTAAACGTAAACGTAGAGTGTTATTTCTACACTCCACTGTATCTTTCTTATCTAGTGTTTTTGCTATGGTTTGTTGATGCGTATTAAAGTCCTAGTATTGTAGTTTGTGTTTTTAAGAACACTGATGTGAATGCACTTTTGTGCATGTTTTTTTACATGTACGGTTGTGCATGTCCATTTGAGCGAGTGTGGTTGTGCATGTTTGTTGATTTGTATTAATGTCCTAGGATTGTAGTTTCTGTTTTCATGATCCTTTTTGCGAATGCACTTTTGCGTGATTACTTTTGTGGATGCTTTTGTACTTTTACTTATGTTTGTATCTTTTCTAGAGTGTGTTTTTGTGCACGTTTCTTGATGCGCATTCATGTCCTCGAACAATATTACGTATTTTCATGATTGCTTTTGGAATCCAATTTTGTCCATGTTCGAGTCCGACATTGGAAATTTGCCTTTAGACGGGAATTTGAGCCAGCAGAAATAACTTTCTAATGCCGACAAAACTAGTTGATTTGGAGTCCGGATGAGAAAGTTATGCTCGACTTCGTGGTCACTACCAAAGATGTTGAGGGATTCTCTCTTCTAATTTGATTTTATTTTCCTAATTGCAATTCTTTTCTTACTCTTTGATCAATATTGCTTCCTAGACATCTAATTTTCGATTTGTACCTATAAGATACCAAATCCACCAATTAAAACAGAAATATAAATTAATCCGAAAAAAAATCCCCATGAACATAAACGTAGAGTGTTATTTCTACACTCCACTGTATCTTATTTATCTAGTGTTTTTGCTGTTGTTTGTTGTTGCGTATTAAAGTCCTAGTATTGTAGTTCGTGTTTTTAAGAACGCTGTTGCGAATGCACTTTTGTGCATGTTTTTTAACATGTACATTTGTGAATGTCCATTTGAGCGAGTGTGTTTGGGCATGTTTGTTGATTTGTGTTAATGTCCTAGGATTGTAGTTTGTGTTTGCATGATCCTTTTTGCGAATGCACTTTTGTGCATGCTATTGTACTTTTACTTATGTGCGTATCTTTTCTAGCGAGTGTTTTTGTGCACGTTTCTTGATGCGCATTCATGTCCTCGAACTGTAGTACGTATTTTCATGTTCGCTTTTGGAATACAATTTTGACCATGTTCGAGTCCGAATTTGGAAATTTGCCTTTAGACAGGAATTGTAGCCAGCTGAAATAGCTTTCTAATGCCGACAAAACCAGTTAATTTGGAGTCTGGATGAGAAAGTTATGCTCGACTTCGTGGACACTACCAACGATGTTGAGGGATTCTCACTTCTAATTTGATTTTATTTTTCTAATTGCAATTCTTTTCTTACTCTTTGACCATTTTTGCTTCAATAAATTTATTTTTTCCGCTGCGTACACATGTCCGATACCCAACAGTGGTATCAGAGCTCGTTGCGCAATTAATTGCGTTTGTTTTAATATGCTGATTTTATGCATGTTCGATTTATTCAAGAGCGATTGTTGTATTATTTACCTATAAGATACCAAATCCACCAATTAAAATAGAAATATAAATTAATCCAAAAAAAAAATCCACGTAAACGTAAACGTAGAGTGTTATTTCTACACTCCACTGTATCTTTCTTATCTAGTGTTTTTGCTATGGTTTGTTGATGCGTATTAAAGTCCTAGTATAGTAGTTCATGTTCTTAAGAACGTTGTTGCGAATGCACTTTTCCACATGTCTTTTTACATGTACGGTTGTGCATGTCCATTTGAGCGAGTGTGGTTGTGCATGTTTGTTGATTTGTATTAATGTCCTAGGATTGTAGTTTCTGTTTTCACGATCCTTTTTGCGAATGCACTTTTGCGTGATTACTTTTGTGCATGTTTTTGTACTTTTACTTATGTTTGTATCTTTTCTAGAGAGTGTTTTTGTGCACAGTTCTTGATGCGTATTCATGTCCTCGAACTATAGTACGTATTTTCATGATTGCTTTTGGAATCCAATTTTGACCATGTTCGAGTCCGACATTGGAAATTTGCCATTAGACAGGAATTGTAGCCAACTGAAATAGCTTTCTAATGCCGACAGAACCAGTTGATTTGGAGTCCAGATGAGAAAGTTATGCTCAACTTCGTGGACACTACTAAGGATGTTGAGGGATTCTCTCTTCTAATTTGATTTTATTTTCCTAATTGCAACTCTTTTCTTACTCTTTGATCATTTTTGCTTCCGGGACACCTAATTTTCTATTTGTACCTATAAGATACCAAATCCACCAATTAAAATAGAAATATAAATTAATCAAAAAAAATAATCCACGTAAACGTAAACGTAGAGTGTTATTTCTACACTCCACTATATCTTTCTTATCTAGTGTTTTTGCTATGGTTTGTTGATGCGTATTAAAGTCCTAGTATTGTAGTTTGTGTTTTTAAGAACACTGATGCGAATGCACTTTTGTGCATGTTTTTTTACATGTACGGTTGTGCATGTCAATTTGAGCGAGTGTGGTTGTGCATGTTTGTTGATTTGTATTAATGTCCTAGGATTGTAGTTTCTGTTTTCATGATCCTTTTTGCGAATGCACTTTTGCGTGATTACTTTTGTGCATGCTTTTGTAATTTTACTTATGTTTGTATCTTTTCTAGAGTGTGTTTTTGTGCACGTTTCTTGATGCGCATTCATGTCCTCGAACAGTAGTACGTATTTTCATGATTGCTTTTGGAATCCAATTTTGACCATGTTCGAGTCCGACATTGGAAATTTGCCTTTAGACAGGAATTTGAGCGAGCTGAAATAACTTTCTAATGCCGACAAAACTAGTTGATTTGGAGTCCGGATGAGAAAGTTATGCTCGACTTCGTGGACACTACCAAAGATGTTGAGGGATTCTCTCTTCTAATTTGATTTTATTTTCCTAATTGCAATTCTTTTCTTACTCTTTGATCAATATTGCTTCCTAGACACCTAATTTTCGATTTGTACCTATAAGATACCAAATCCACCAATTAAAACAGAAATTTAAATTAATCCGAAAAAAAATCCACGTGAACGTAAACGTAGAGTGTTATTTCTACACTCCACTGTATCTTTTTTATCTAGTGTTTTTGCTGTTGTTTGTTGTTGCGTATGAAAGTCCTAGTATTGTAGTTCGTGTTTTTAAGAACGCTGTTGCGAATGCACTTTTGTGCATGTTTTTTAACATGTACATTTCTGCATGTCCATTTGAGCGAGTGTGTTTGGGCATGTTTGTTGATTTGTGTTAATGTCCTAGGATTGTAGTTTGTGTTTGCATGATCCTTTTTGCGAATGCACTTTTGTGCATGCTATTGTACTTTTACTTATGTGCGTATCTTTTCTAGCGAGTGTTTTTGTGCACGTTTCTTGATGCGCATTCATGTCCTCGAACTGTAGTACGTATTTTCATGATCGCTTTTGGAATACAATTTTGACCATGTTCAAGTCCGAATTTGGAAATTTGCCTTTAGACAGGAATTGTAGCCAGCTGAAATAGCTTTCTAATGCCGACAAAACCAGTTAATTTGGAGTCTGGATGAGAAAGTTATGCTCGACTTCGTGGACACTACCAACGATGTTGAGGGATTCTCTCTTCTAATTTGATTTTATTTTCCTAATTGCAACTCTTTTCTTACTCTTTGATCAGTATTGCTTCCTGGACACCTAGTTTTCGATTTGTACCTATAAGATACCAAATCCACCAATTAAAACAGAAATATAAATTAATCCGAAAAAAAATCCACGTGAACGTAAACGTAGAGTGTTATTTCTACACTCCACTGTATCTTTTTTATCTAGTGTTTTTGCTGTTGTTTGTTGATGCGTATTAAAGTCCTAGTATTGTAGTTCGTGTTTTTAAGATCGCTGTTGCGAATGCACTTTTGTGCATGTTTTTTAACATGTACATTTGTGCATGTCCATTTGAGCGAGTGTGTTTGGGCATGTTTGTTGATTTGTGTTAATGTCCTAGGATTGTAGTTTGTGTTTGCATGATCCTTTTGGCGAATGCACTTTTGTGCATGGTTTTGTACTTTTACTTATGTGCGTATCTTTTCTAGCGAGTGTTTTTGTGCACGTTTCTTGATGCGCATTCATGTCCTCGAACTGTAGTACGTATTTTCATGATCGCTTTTGGAATCCAATTTTGGCCATGTTCGAGTCCGAATTTTGAAATTTTCCGATAGACAGGAATTGTAGCCAGCTGAAATAGCTTTCTAATGCCGCCGGAACGAGTGGATTTGGAGTCTGGATGAGAAAGTTATGCTCGAATTTGTGGACACTACCAAAGATGTTGAGGGATTCTCTCTTCTAATTTGATTTTATTTTCTTAATTGCAACTCTTTTCTTACTCTTTGATCAATTTTGCTTCCTGGACACATAACTTTCGATTTGTACCTATAAGATACCAAATCCACCAATTAAAACAGAAATATAAACTAGTCCGAAAAGAAATCCACGTAAACGTAAACGTAGAGTTTTATTTCTACACTTCATTGTATCTTTTTTATCTAGTGTTTTTGTTGTTGTTTTTTGATGCGTATTAAAGTCCTAGTATTGTATTTCGTGTTTTTAAGAACGTTGTTGCGAATGCACTTTTGCGCATTTTTTTATACATGTACGTTTGTGCATATCCATTTGAGCGAGAGTGCTTGTGTATGTTTGTTGATTTGTATTCATGTCCTAGGATTGTAGTTTGTGTTTTCATGATCCTTTTTGTACTTCTACTTATGTCCGTATCTATTCTAGCGAGTGTTTTTGTACACGTTTCTCGATGCTCATTCATGTCCTCGAACTGTAGTACGTATTTTCATGATCGCTTTTGGAATCCAATTTTGACCATGTTCGAGTCCGAATTTTGAAATTTGCCGTTAGACAGGAATTGCAGCCAGCTGATATAGATTTCTAATACCGCCGGAACTAGTTGATTCGGAGTCTGGATGAGAAAGTTATGCTCGACTTTGTTGACACTACCAAAGATGTTGAGGGATTCTCTCTTCTAATTCGATTTTATTTTCCTAATGGCAACTCTTTTCTTACTCTTTGATCAGTATTGCTTCCTGGCCACCTAATCTTCGATTTGTACCTATAAGATACCAAATCCACCAATTAAAACAGAAATATAAACTAATCTGGAAAAAAATCCACGTAAACGTAAACGTAGAGTGTTATTTCTACACTCCATATCTAGTGTTTTTGCTGTTGTTTTTTGATTTTAAGAACGCGGTTGCGAATGCACTTTTGCGCATGTTTTTTTACATGTACGTTTGTGCATGTCCATTTGAGCGAGTGTGCTTGTGCAAGTTTGTTGATTTGTATTTATGTCATAGGATTGTTGTTTGTGTTTTCACAATCCTTTTCGCGAACGCACTTTTGCGTGAGTACTTTTGTACACGCTTTTGTACTTTTACTTGTGTGCGTATCTTTTCTAGCGAGTGTTTTTGTGCACGTTTCTTGATGCGCATTCATGTCCTTGAACTGTAGTACGTATTTTCATGATCGTTTTTGGAATCCAATTTTGACCATGTTGGAGTCCGAATTTTGAAATTTGTCGTTAGATAGGAATTGTAGCCAGCTGAAATAGCTTTCTGACGCCACCGAAACAGTTGATTTGGAGTCCAGATGAGAAAGTTATGCTCAACTTCGTGGACACTACCAAAGATGTTGGGGGATTCTCTCTTCTAATTTGATTTTATTTTCCTAATTGCAACTCTTTTCTTACTCATTGATCATTTTTCTTCCTTGACACCTAATTTTCAATTTGTACCTATAAGATACCAAATCCACCAATTAAAACAGAAATATATATTAAGCCAAAAAACACATCCACGTAAACGTTAACGTAGAGTTTTCTTTCTACACTCCATTGTATATTTTTCATCTAGTGTTTTTGTTGTTGTATGTTGATGCGTATTAAAGTCCTAGTATTGTATTTCGTGTTTTTAAGAACGTTGATGCGAATGCACTTTTGCGCATGTTTTTTTACATGTACGTTTGTGCATGTCCTTTTGAGCGACTGTGTTTGTGCATGTTTGTTGATTTGTGTTAATGTCCTAGGATTGTAGTTTGTGTTTTCATGATCCTTTTTGCGAATGCACTTTTGCGTGAGTACTTTTGTGCATGCTTTTGTAGTTTTACTTATGTGCGTATCTTTTCTAGTGAGTGTTATTGTGCACGTTTCTTGATGCGCATTCATGTCTTCGAACTGTAGTACGCATTTTCATGATCGCTTTTGGAATCCAATTTTGACCATGTTCGAGTCCGAATTTGGAAATTTGCCGTTAGACAGGAATTGTAGCCAGCTGAAATAGGTTTCTAATGCCGCCGGAACAAGTTGATTTGGAGTCCGGATGAGAAAATTATGCTCGACTTCGGGGACACTGCCAAATATGTTCAGGGATTCTCTCTTCTGATTTGATTTTATTTTCCTAATTGCAACTCTTTTCTTACTCTTTGACCATTTTTGCTTCCTGGACACCTAATTTTCGATTTGTACTTATAAGATACCAAATCCACCAATTCAAACAGAAATATAAATTAATCCAAAAAACATCCACGTAAACGTAAACGTAGAGTGTTATTTCTACACTCCATTGTATGTTTATTATCTAGTGTTTTTGCTGTTGTTTGTTGATGCGTATTAAAGTTCTAGTATGTTATTTCGTGTTTTTAAGAACGTTGTTGCGAGTGCACTTTTGTGCATCTTTTTTTACATGTACGGTTTTGCATGTCCATTTGAGCTAGTGTGTTTGTGCATGTTTGTTGATTTGTATTAATGTTCTAGGATTGTAGTTTGTGTTTTCATAATCCTTTTAACGAATGCACTTTTGTGTGAGTACTTTTGTACTTTTACTTTTGTGCGTATCTTGATCCGCATTCATGTCCTCGAACTATAGTACGTATTTTCATGATCGATTTTGGAATCCAATTTTGACCATGTTCGAGTCCGAATTTGGAAATTTGTCGTTAGACAGGAATTGTAGCCCGCTGAAATAGCTTTCTAATGCCGCCGGAACCAGTTGATTTGGAGTCTGGATGAGAAAGTTATGCTCGACTTCGTGGACACTACCAAAGATGTTGAGGGATTCTCTATTATAATTTGATTTTATTTTTCTAATTGCAACTCTTTTCTTACTCTTTGACCATTTTTGCTTCAATAAATTTATTTTTTCCGCTGCGTACACGTGTCCGATACCCAACAGTGGTATCAGAGCTCGTTGCGCAATTAATTGCGTTTGTTTTAATATGCTGATTTTATGCATGTTCGATTTATTCAAGAGCGATTGTTGTATTATGTAATTGGGAGTTTTCGTAAGTTTAAAATATTTTTGAAATATTGTTTAGAATGATTCCAGCTTTAAAATTGTTTAAAATTGGAAAATCGGATCATAAATTGTTTTTAAAACGTCGTTTTTTTAATTGTTCGGATCGAATCTGTCGAACCGGCCGGTTCGATGGTTGTGCGCGATCAAATTGACCGAATCCACGTGGATTCGGGTCGGTGAGACCGGTTCTCGGTCCGACTGACCCGGCCCACTGATTTGGGTCAACTGGACCGGGCAGAACCGGACCGCTTCGGTCCGAACCGGTCAGACCGATCGGCCGAACCGGTTCACTGAAAAAAAAAATATATATATTTCAGATTTCTAAAATTAAACTTAAAACAAATTGATTTTAATTTTCGGAAAATTATTTTCAATTGATCCCAATTAGATAATCGAGTCAACAATCAACTAATTTAGTAAATAGGTGTTAGATTGATTAATTAATTTAAACTGTTAAATTGATTTCAATTAATAGAACACATATATAATATTGATTATAGTTCAACTTGATTAATAGTACCTCAACATTGTTTGAATGATTTATGCTAATTGAGGTTCTATAATTATTTTTACAAAACCCGATAATTAATTGTTGAAATTAATTCTATAGTTAGGTCGTATGTTCCTATTAGGACAATATATATGTGTTTCCATATACCTTTAGAGAAGATAGATGTAGGAATCACATAGACAAATCCAAACCTTCTGATGAGATAAAACTTTTTAATAAAAATCCCTCATTCTTAATCTAATTAAGAATCATTTCAAGCTATAAAGAAAAACCAATCTGTTGAATTTTTCTTTCCTACTGCCAACGGTTGAATTATGTGTAGCTCTTTACTATAGTGCAGTAAGCCGTGTTAGCGGGGAGTGCTATGGTAGAGTAAGTTGTAATTCAATTGACATAGCGATGAAGGTAGCCATAGAAAAGGGTTATGCTAGATTAACGTGGTCGGCTAGATTAACTAGGGACTGCATTAGTTTGGCATAATCAAGTTCTATGAGCATCTTTGATTGGTAGGTTAGACTTGACACACGACGATTTTGATATCCGCGAGATTAACTTAGGTCATTATCAAGTGTGAGGAAAATTAATTTAGGGTCATATTGTGGATATGATTGATTGTGATCTACATTTGGGCAAATATAATCGGTCTAGATTAACTACGGGTTATATTTGTCTATTGGACCTAAAGCCCATTAAGAAAAATCAGTTTTCTCGTTTGTCCGCTAGAGGGAAGTGGAACTCGATAAAATTAGTGGCAGAACAATTAAATAACATAAGGCCAAACATTTAATTGTAACAATCATTTAACGTGAATCTCTAATAATCCTCTTCTCTATACCTCTCAGATAATCATGTCTAAGAATTATAATGTCAATCCTCGACAATAAACTCAATGGCCCTAATTACCTAGATTGGTTGCGTAGTCTTAAGCTTGTGCTAACCGTTGAGGGGCGTCTCTATGTTCTTAACGAGAGACTTCCTGCCACTATACCTGACACACCGACTGATGCTGAAAAGGAAACTTATGAAGCATGGAAGAAAGATGACACTCATGCTAGGTGTTATATGATAGCCGCCATGGAGCCCGCGCTTGCGAGGAAATATGAGTCTCACATGCATGCTTTCGATATAAAGGCTCATCTTGATAGCATGTATAGGGAGAATATTAGGGCATCGAGGTACGCTGCTACAAAGGAGTTGATAACGGCGAGACTGCGCGAGGGGACTTCGGTCCACGAGCATTGTCTCAAAATGATCAATCTCCTTGAAAAGCTAGTGAATCTCGATGTCACCCTCCCGGCCGAGCTCTTGTTCGATTTGATCCTGTTGTCTCTTCATTAGAAACCTTATTTCTATTCCTATATTAGACATTGAATGTTTTACTTTTGTTTTTGGAAATTCGATTTGCATTATACAAAAGAATGAGAATTTGATTTGCAAGGGACGACTATTAAACAACTTGTATGAACTAAATCCAAATGAAATACCTATTAATGTTATATCAGCAAAACGTAAAGACATAGATCAAAACCCCGCACAACTTTGGCACGCTAGATTAGGTCATGTCTCTTTAAGAAGGATGAACGATTTTGCTAGTGAATGATTCTTCTCTTTGGAGGACGTGAAATCACTACAAACTTGTGAATCTTGCCTTAAAGGGAAAATGACCAAGTCACCGTACAAAGGGAAAATGGAACGAGCTGAGGGTGTTTTGGATTTGATCCATACAGACGTATGTGGTCCACTAAGTGTTACTGCGAAGGGTGGATACAACTACTTCGCTACCTTTACCGACGATTATTCTAGGTATGGGTATGTGTACTTGATGAAGTACAAGTCCGAAACATTTGAAAAGGTCAAAGATTTTAGACACGAAGTAGAGAAGCAACTCGGACGAAGTATTAAGAAACTGCGATCCGATCGTGGTGGAGAGTACTTGAGCATCGAGTTCATTGACTATCTAAAAGAATGGAATACAATCTCAATAGACTCCACCTAGAACTCCTAAACTTAATGGAGTTTCCAAACGTCGGAATAGGACCTTATTAGATATGGTTCGATCTATGATGGGGTTCACGAACTTACCGGCATACTTGTGGGGTCATGCACTTCGCACTTCCGCGTATTTGCTTAATAGAGTTAACACCAAAGCAGTTAAATCCACACCTTATGAACTTTGGCATTCCCGGAAACCCAACTACAAACATATTAGGATATGGGGTTGTCCCGCTTATGTGAAGCGATTAGTGGGAGACAAGTTGGATAGTAAATCCGACTTGTGCTATTTTTTGGGGTATCCCGAAGACTCAATGGGATACAAATTCTATTATGTCAAGGAAGCAAAGACGTTTGTTTCGAGAAATGCCACCTTTTTGGAAAGGGAGTTTCTATCCGATAGAAAAGGCAGCATGATAGAACTTGAAGTAGTTCAAGAACCGCAAAGTGAAGTTCAAGCGCAAGAACAAGTAATCGAACCAATACAACAATCCACTAATATACCTCCTGAACCTACGGTACGTAGATCCGAAAGAGTTCGGAAAATTCCGGATAGGTTATTCCTCCTCGAAAATGATGAAGATCATGTTGATCTTGGACAAGATCCAAGAACATACAATGAGGCCGTATCGGATGCGGACATGGGACATTGGCTAACTGCCATGAAATCCGAAATGGACTCCATGTACTCCAACAGGGTGTGGACCTTGGTAGACCCAACTAAGGGAATTGTTCCTATAGGCTGCAAGTGGATCTATAAGAAGAAAATTGGAGTGGATGGAAAGGTACCGACCTATAAAGCTAGATTGGTAGCAAAAGGATATACTCAAAGGCAAGGAGTTGACTATGAGGAAACCTTTTCGCCAGTCGCGATGCTGAAGTCCATTAGGATTTTGCTGGCCATAGCTGCGTGGTGCGACTACGAGATATGGCAAATGGATGTGAAGACCGCCTTCCTTAATGGAGATATTGAGGAAGAAATTTACACGGCGCAGCCGGAAGGCTTCATATCTTCTGAAAGTGAGCAAAAGGTTTGCAAGCTCCAGTGATCCATTTATGGATTGAAACAAGCATCCCGTAGTTGGAACAGTAGGTTCGACTCAACAATCAAAGAATTTGATTTTGAGAAGAATTCGGAGGAACCTTGTGTATACAAGAAGGTTAGTGGGAGGGCAGTGATATTTCTAGTGCTTTACGTTGATGACATTCTACTCATTGGGAATGACGTAGGAATGTTGCAACAAACGAAAGCATGGTTGTCCACACGTTTCTCAATGAAGGATTTGGGAGAAGCATCTTATGTATTAGGAATACGCATCTAGAGAGATAGAGCAAGAAAGATGCTTGGCTTATCCCAAAGCCTCTACATAGACATCTTATGTATGGCATGTTATGTACGAGACCCGATATTGCATATGCTGTGAGTGTCACAAGCCGATATCAGTCTAACCCTGGCCCGGCTCACTGGAAGGCCGTGAAAGATATCCGCAAGTACTTACGAAGGACTAAGGATATATTTTTGGTCTATAGGGGTGCCGAGTTGAAATTAGAGGGCTTTACAGACTCTAGTTTTCAATCGGATGTGGACAACTCAAAGTCGAACTCGGGATTTATATTCACGCTTAATGGTGGTGCCGTGTGTTGGAAGAGTTCCAAGCAAAGCACGACGGCTGATTCCACTACCGAAGCGGAATACATTGCAGCGTCTGAAGCTGCAAAGAAAGGGACTTGGATAACGAAGTTCATCCAAGAGTTGGGTGTCATTCCTAGTGCTAGTGATCCAGTACCGTTGTACTGTGATAACGCCGGCGCCGTGGCGCAAGCTAAGGAGCCGAGGTCTCATCAGAAGTCGAAGCATATTCTGAGGATGTATCATGTGATCCGAGAGATCATTGATAGAGGTGAAGTTAAAGTAGAACGAGTCACCTCGGAAGAGAACGTTGCAGACCCCTTCACGAAGCCTTTACCGAGATCGGTCCACGAGAAACATCGAGAGTCGATGGGATTGCGATTCATGGGTAGTTGTCTTTAGGTCAAGTGCGAGATTGTTAGAATAGGTGACCAACAAGCCAACATGTGGCTGTGGTCTTTCGTATTTATTATGGTATTGAACGAACCTTTATTCGTATTAATGATAAAACACCTTGGCATTCTATATCTTTGTCCCTTTGTCACAAGCATAGATATAGTCCTTACAGTTATTACAAGTACTAGTAATTAATCGTTAGGATCGTGAGATATTTACTTAAGTATTATAACTTTTAAACATGTTCCTAGTCGAAGGGTTACGCTACCAATGAGGATATCGGCCTTTCCTATTAAGAGACCAGCACTTAGTGTATGTGTACCGCATCTCATCAGTAAACGGTATTGTGATATCGGCATGCATAATTGGGTGCTCGTAAGTTGACGACTTCACTGAACTCCCTCAGCCTAGAAATCTCTAAGTGGTTCCCAATAATCGAGTAGAGATATCTATGGTATAGTTGTACACCATTAGTCCTTATGACCTAGAGATCACCGTGACTTCACTAGAGGACCAGCTGTATCGTGACCTGTCCCTGAGTTCCACCGAGGACCATCCCAAGGGCCAGTGTTCGTGCAGTCTGAAATCTAGTGGGAGGTCTGTGCATTGTAGTCGGGGATTCGATCGCTAGAATAGTCTTGGATGTCCTGTGTGTTCTGATAGTTTGTAATCACTTTAAGTCTCTGGCCAGAGCTGACTAAGTGATGATTACAGAATTCGATTCTCTAAGTCATACACTTAACGATTACAACACTTAGAACGATCGCACCGTCATTGAACAAATAAAGAGGTCTCGATGAACCAATGTCTCTAGTTCAATCGGGACATATGAATCGAAGGGATCGTAGTGTACGTTAACAATATCTGAAGGTTCTTGCAGGCACTTCATTTGTATCTAGGGAAACATGACGCGTAGTTGCTAGACGCCAATCTTGATTTGTTGGGTGATTAAGGTGAAATGAGTTTCATCTTAATCGTAACTCTAAGGGACGAGTTTTGACCACAAAGTGTTGTGGGATCACGGCTAGCTTACACCTGAACCATCGAGGGTCACACTGCTCGTGCACATGAGATCTTTGAATGAACGGTTAGAGATAAAATGGTTTATCTATGCATGATTGGATGGTAATGATTGGGTCCAACATTCGTAATTTGGAATTATGAATGAGAATAAGAACAGGAAAAGAATAGGTGAACATCTTAGTGGACTTTCTAAACCGGGAAGTTTCCAAATTTAGAAAGTGCACTGATAAAGGGTTTCCACTTTTGGAAAGTTGGAAATTGAGAATCGGCACTCGTAGTGACGAGGACATTATAATGATTCCGATAATATTATTGTTGCAATTTTCCGATCATCGAATTGAGAGAGAGACGAGCAAGTAAAAGAACTAACGAACTTAAGCTGTTGGGCCCGGTCCAACTTAAGCCCGTTAGGATTTTATGCAAGACACTATAAATACTCGATTTATAGGTCTTACACACACATTTTGAATACAAAATACACGCCCCTAACCCTAGCCGCTCCCTCTGTCGGCCGTTCTCCCCCCGCGGCCAACACCCCCGCTCATTCGCCGGAATCGGCCTCCTTTTGGCCGATTAATTCGTGGTCGTTCTTTTCTTTGTTTATTCTTCCGTTTATTCTAACTACTTCGTGACTAGTGCCACGTTTTAGTAGATCGAAGTATACGAGGTGAAATCCGAGAGGAGGAAGATCAAAGAATCGAAGAGCAGCCCCCGAGCCGACGACGCACGCGCCTCCACGCGCCGCCCGAAGTCAGCGCGTGAACCACACGCGCCGCCGTAGCTCGGATCTTCGCCGCTTCTGCATCGCCGTTGCTGCCCTGGATTGCACAGATTGGTTTCTGTGGCAATCTAGCTTTGCTTAGTGCGCCTACCTCACGCTTCAAGAGGTAAATTTTCGAATCCATTGTCGTTAGATTCGATTAGGTTTAAATTGAATATATATGTTCGTTCTAGTATGAAACTTTTATAATTTTATGTGACTACATGAAATTGGTTTTATTATTGCGAGCATGATTATTTGATTTAAACGCGAGCATGCTAATTGATTTAAATTCGGTTAAAAAATTAAGCATGTATGTTGTTTTTAATTTTGCTGGAAGCGCAGAGGTACGCAATTAATTAATTTCAATTATCGGGCATGTGTTTATGCGTTTCAAATTCGTTTAATTCGCATAAAATTTTTGTTCCCCACTGCGTAAACGTGTCCGATACCCAACAGTTTGTTGATGCATATTAAAGTCCTAGCATGGTAGTTCGTGGCTTTAAGAACGTTGTTGCGAATGCACTTTTGCGCATGTTTTTTTACATGTACGTTTGTGCATGTCCATTTGAGCTAGTGTGTTTGTGCATGTTTGTTGATTTGTATTAATGTCCTAGGATTGTAGTTTGTGTTTTCATGATCCTTTTTGCGAATGCACTTTTGCGTGAGTACTTTTGTGCATGCTTTTGTACTTTTACTTATGTGCACATCTTTTCTAGCGAGTGTTTTTGTGCATGTTTCTTGATGCGTATTCATGTCCTCGAACCGTAGTACGTATTTTCATGATCGCTTTTGGAATCCAATTTTGACCATGTTCGAGTCCGAATTTGGAAATTTGTCGTTAGACAGGAATTGTAGCCAGCTGAAATAGCTTTCTAATGCCACCGGAACGAGTTGATTTGGAGTCCGGATGAGAAAGTTATGATCGACTTCGTGGACACTACCAACGATGTTGAAGGATTCTCTAATCCAATTTGATTTTATTTTCCTAATTGGAACTCTTTTCTTACTCTTTGATCATTTTTGCTTCCTGGACACCTAATTTTCGATTTGTACCTACAAGATACTAAATCCACCAATTAAAACAGAAATATAAACTAATCCAAAAAAATAAAAAATCCACGTAAACGTAAACGTAGAGTGTTATTTCTACACTCCACTGTATCTTTTTTATCTAGTGTTTTTGTTGTTGTTTGTTGATGCGTATTAAAGTCCTAGTATGGTAGTTCGTGTTTTTAAGAACGTTGTTGCGAATGCACTTTTGCGCATGTTTTTTTACATGTACGTTTGTGCATGTCCATTTGAGCTAGTGTGTTTGTGCATGTCTGTTGATTTGTATTAATGTTCTAGGATTGTAGTTTGTGTTTTCATGATCCTTTTTGCGAATGCACTTTTGCGTGAGTACTTTTGTGCATGCTTTTGTAGTTTTACTTATGTGCGTACTTTTCTAGTGAGTGTTATTGTGCACGTTTCTTGATGCGCATTCATGTCTTCGAACTGTAGTATGCATTTTCATGATCGCTTTTGGAATCCAATTTTGACCATGTTCGAGTCCGAATTTGGAAATTTGCCGTTAGACAGGAATTGTAGCCAGCTAAAATGGGTTTCTAATGCCGCCGGAACCAGTAGATTTGGAGTCCGGATGATAAATTTATGCTCGACTTCGAGGACACTACCAAAGATATTGAGGGATTCTCTCTTCTAATTTGATTTTATTTTCCTAATTGCAACTCTATTCTTACACTTTGATCATTTTTGCTTCCTGGACACCTAATTTTCGATTTTTACCTATAAGATACCAAATCCACCAATTAAAACAGAAATATAAAGTAATCCAAAAAAAAATCCACGTTAACGTAAACGTAGAGTGTTATTTCTACACTCCACTGAAATAGATCATGTAGAGTGTTATTTCTACACTCCACGTAAAGCGATCATGTAGAGTGTTATATCTACACTCCACTGTGTCTTTTTCATCTAGTGTTTTTGCTGTTGTTTGTTGATGCGTATTAAAGTCCTAGTATGGTAGTTCGTGTTTTTAAGAACGGTGTTGCGAATGCACTTTTGCGCATGTTTTTTTACTTGTACGTTTGTGGATGTCCATTTGAGCTAGTGTGTTTGTGCATCTTTGTTGATTTGTATTAATGTCCTAGGATTGTAGTTTGTGTTTTCATAATCCTTTTAGCGAATGCACTTTTGCGTGAGTACTTTTTTGCATGCTTTTGTACTTTTACTTATGTGCGTATCTTTTCTAGCGAGTGTTTTTGTGCACGTATCTTGATCCGCATTCATGTCCTCGAACTATAGTACGTCTTTTCATGATCGATTTTGGAATCCAATTTTGACCATGTTCGAGTCCGAATTTGGAAATTTGCCGTTAGACAGGAATTGTAGTCACCTGAAATAGCTTTCTAATGCCACCGGAACTAGTTGATTTGGAGTCCTGATGAGAAAGTTATGCTCGACTTAGTGGACACTACCAAATATGTTGAGGGATTCTCTATTCTAATTTGATTTTATTTTTCTAATTGCAACTCTTTTCTTACTCTTTGACCATTTTTGCTTCCTGGACACCTAATTTTTGAATTGAACCTTTAAGATATCGAATCCACCAATTAAAACAGAAATATAAATTAATCCGGAAAAAAAATCCACGTAAACGTAAACGTAGAGTATTATTTCTACAATACACTATATCTCTTTCATCTAGTGTTTTTGCTATTGTTTGTTGATGCGTATTAAAGTCCTAGTATGGTAGTTCGTGTTTTTAAGAACATTGTTGCGAATGCACATTTGCGCATGTGTTTTTACATGTATGTTTGTGCATGTCCATTTGAGCTAGTGTGTTTGTGCATGTTTGTTGATTTGTATTAATGTCCTAGGATTGTAGTTTGTCTTTTCATGATCCTTTTTGCGAATGCACTTTTGCGTGAGTACTTTTGTGCATACTTTTGTACTTTTACTTATGTGCGTATCTTTTCTAGCATGTGTTTTTGTGCACGTTTCTTGATGCGCATTCATGTCGTCGAACTATTGTAAGTATTTTCATGATCGCATTTGGAATCCTATTTCGACCATGTTCGAGTCCGAATTTTGAAATTTTTCGTTTGACAGGAATTGTAGCCAGCTAAAATAGCTTTCTAAGGTTGCTTGAACCAGTTGATTTGGTGTCCGATGAGAAATTTATGCTCGACTTCGTGGACACTAACCAAAGATGTTGAGGGATTCTCTCTTCTAATTTGATTTTATTTTCCTAATTGCAACTCTTTTCTTACACTTTAATCATTTTTTCTTCCTGGACATCTAATTTTTGATTTTTACCTATAAGATACCGAATCCACCAATTAAAACAGAAATATAAAGTAATCCAAAAAAAATCCACGTTAACGTAAACGTAGAGTGTTATTTCTACACTCTACTGAAATAGATCATATAGAGTGTTATATCTACACTCCACGTAAAGCGATCATGTAGAGTGTTATTTCTACACTCCATTGTATCTTTTTTATCTAGTGTTTTTGCTGTTGTTTGTTGATGCATATTAATGACCTAGTATGGTAGTTCGTGGTTTTAAGAACGTTGTTGCGAATGCACTTTTGCGCATGTTTTTTTACATGTACTTTTGTGCATGTCCATTTGAGCTAGTGTGTTTCTGCATGTTTGTTGATTTGTATTAATGTCCAGGGATTGTAGTTTGTGTTTTCATAATCCTTTTTGCGAATGGTCTTTTGCGTGAGTACTTTTGTGCATGCTTTTGTACTTTTACTTATGTGCGTATCTTTTCTAGCGCGGGTTTTTTTGCACGTTTCTTGATGTGCATTCATGTCCTCGAACTGTAGTACGTATTTTCATGATCGCTTTTGGAATCCAATTTCGACCATGTTCGAGTCCGAATTTGGAAATTTGCCGTTAGACGGAAATTGGAGCCAGCAAAAATGGGTTTCTAATGCCGCCGGAACCAGTTGATTTGGAGTGCGGATGAGAAAGTTATGCTCAACTTGGTGGACACTACCAAAGATGTTGAGGGATTCTCTTTTCTAATTTGTTTTTATTTTCCTAATTACAACTCTTTTCATACTCTTTGATCATTTTTGCTTCCTGGACACCTAATTTTCGATTTTTACCTATTAGATACCGAATCTACCAATTAAAACAGAAATATAAATTAATCCAAAAAAAATCCACGTAAACGTAAATGTTGAGTGTTATTTCTACAATCCACTGTATATCTTTTTTATCTAGTGTTTTTGCTGTTGTTTGTTGATGCGTATTAAAGTCCTAGTATGGTAGTTCGTGCTTTTAAGAACATTGTTGTGAATGCACTTTTGCGCATGTTTTTTTACTTGTACGTTTGTGCATGTCCATTTGAGCTAGTGAGTTTGTGCATGTTTTTTGATTTGTATTAATGTTCGAGGATTGTAGTTTGTGTTTTCATGATTCTTTTTGCGAATGCACTTTTGCGTGAGTACTTTTGTGCATGCTTTTGTACTTTTACTTATGTGCGTATCTTTTCTAGCGAGTGTTTTTGTGCACGTTTATTGATGCGCATGTTGGGATAGGACACGTGTACGCAGGGGAAAACAAAAAAATTATGCGATTTAAACAACTTTAAAGCACATAAACACATGTCCGATAATTGAAAACAATTAATTGCATACCTTTGCGCTTCCAGCGAAATTAAAAACAACTAGCATGCTCGCTTTTAAATCAAATAATCATGCTCGCAGTAATTTAAACAATTTCATGTAGTCACATAAAATCATACAAGAACGAACATATATATTCAATTTAAACGTAACCGAATCTATCGACAATGGATTCGAAAGTTTACCTCTTGAAGCGTGAGGTAGGCGCACTAAGCGAAGCTAGATTGCCACGGAAACCAATCCGTGCAACCCGGAGCAGCAGCGGCGGAATGGCAGCAGCGGCAAGACGAGCTGCGGCGGCGCGTGTGGCTCACGCGCTGTCTTCGGGCGGCGCGTTGGAATGCGTGCGGCGTCGGCTCGTGTGCTGCTCCTCGATTCTTCGATCGTCGATCTTCCATCTCTCGGATTTCACCTCGTGTACTTCGATCTACTAAACACGTGGCACTAGACACGTAATAGTTAGAAAAACGGAAGAATAGAAAGAAGGAAAGAACTACCAATGTGAACCGGCCAAGAGATGGCCGATTCCGGCAAGATTCCGGCGACGGCGCCGGTGGTGGCCGCGTGGAGAGTGGCCTAGAGTGAGAAGGGGAGCGGCTAGGGTTAGGATTTGTGTGTGTTGTTTTGTGCAAGACCTATAAATCAAGTATTTATAGTGTCTTGCATAAAACCCTAACGGGCTTAAGTTGGACCGGGCCCAACAGCTTAAGTTCGTTAGTTCTTTTACTTGCTCGTCTCTCTCAATTCAATGATTGGAAAATTGTAACGATTACATTTTCGGAATCATTATAATGTCCTCGTCATTACGAGTGCCAACTCTCGATTTCTAACTATCCAAAAGTGGAAACCCTAATTCAGTGCACTTTCTAAATTTGGAAACTTCCCGATTTAGAAAGTCCACTAATACGTTTGCCTATTCTTTTCCTTTTCTTATTCTCATTCATAATTCCAAATTATGAATGTTAGACCCAATCATATTGACTTCCAATCATGCAAAGATAAACCATTTTTACCTTTGACCGTTTATTCAAAGATCTCATGTGCACGAGTAGTGTGACCCTCGATGGTTCAGGTATAAGCTAGCCGTGGGCCCACAACCCTTTGTGGTCAAAACTGGTACCTTAGAGTTACGATTAAGATGAAACTCGTTTCACCTTAATCACCCAACCAATCAAGATTGGCGTCTAGCAACTACGCGTCATGATTCCCTAGATACAAATGAAGTGCCTGCAAGAACCTTCAGATATAGTTAACGTACAGTACGATCCCTTCGATACATATGTCCCGATTGAACTAGAGGCATTGGTTCATCGAGACCTCTTTATTTGTTCAAAGACGGTACGATCGTTCTAAGTGTTGTAATCGTTACGTGCATGACTTAGAGAATCGAATTCTCTAATCATCACTTAGTGAGCTCTGACTAGAGACTTAGAATGATTACAAACTATCAGAACACACAAGACATCCAAGACTATTCTAGCAATCGAATCCCCGACTACAATGCGCAGACCTCCCACTAGATTTCGGACTGCACGAACACTGGCCCTTGGGATGGTCCTCGGTGGAACTCAGGGACAGGTCACGATACAGCTGGTCCTCTAGTGAAGTCACGGTGATGTCTAGGTCATAAGGACTAATGGTGTACAACTATACCATAGATATCTCAACTCGATTATTGGGAATCACTTGGAGATTTCTAGGGTGAGGGAGTTCAGGAACTCGTCAACTTACGAGCACCCACTTATGGATGCCGATATCACAATACCGTTTACTGATGAGATGCAGTACACATACACTAAGTGCTAGTCTCTTAATGGGAAAGGCCGATATCCTCATTGGGGGCGTAACCCTTCGTCTAGGAACACGTTTAACAGTTATAATACTTAAGTAAATATCTCACGATCCTAATGATCAATTACTAGTACTTATAATAACTGTAAGGACTATATCTATGCTTGTGACAAAGGGACAAAGATATAGAATGCCAAGGTGTTTTATCATTAATACGAATAAAGGTTCGTTCATTACCATAATAAATACGAAAGACCACAGCCACATGTTGGCTTGTTGGTCACCTACTCTAACATCGCATTCATGTCATCGATATGTAGAACGTATTTTCTTGATCGCTTTTGGAATCCAATTTCGACCATGTTGGAGTCCGAATTTGGAAATTTGCCGTTAGACAGGAATTGTATCCAGCTGAAATGGCTTTTTAATGCCGCCGGAACCAGTTGATTTGGAGTCCGGATGAGGAAGTTATACTCGACTTCGTTGACACTACCAAAGATGTTTAGGGATTCTCTCTTCTAACTTGATTTTATTTTCCTAATTGCAACTCTTTTCTTACTCTTTGATCATTTTTGCTTCCTCGACACCTAATTTTCGATTTTTACCTATAAGATACCGAATCCACCAATTAAAACAGAAATATAAATTAATCCAAAAAAAATCCACGTAAACGGAAACGTAGAGTGTTATTTCTACACTCCACTATATCTTTTTTATCTAGTGTTTTTGCTGTTGTTTGTTGATGCTTATTAAAGTTCTAGTATGGTAGTTCGTGTTTTAAAGAACATTGTTGCGAATGCACTTTTGCGCATGTTATTTTACATGTACGTTTGTGCATGTCCATTTGAGCTAGTGTGTTTGTGCATGTCCATTTGAGCTAGTGTGTTTGTGCATGTTTGTTGATTTGTATTAATGTCCTAGGATTGTAGTTTGTCTTTTCATGATCCTTGTTGCGAATGCACTTTTGCGTCAGTACTTTTGTGCATGATTTTGTACTTTTAGTTATTTGCGAATCTTTTGTAGCTAGTGTTTTTGTGCACGTTTCTTGATGAGCATTCATGTCCTCGAACTGTAGTACGTATTTTCATGATCGCTTTTGGAATCCAATTTCGACCATGTTTGAGTCCGAATTTGGAAATTTGTCGTTAGACAGGAATTGTAGCCAGTTGAAATAGCTTTCTAATGTTGCCTAAACCAGTTGATTTGGAGTCCGGATGAGAAAGTTATGCTCGACTTCGTGGACACTACCAAACATGTTGAGGGATTCTCTCTTCTAATTTGATTTCATTTTCCTAGCTGCAACTCTTTTCTTACTGTTTGATCATTATTGCTTCCCGGACACCTAATTTTAGATTTTTACCTATAAGATACCGAATCCACCAATTAAAACCAAAATATAAAGTAATCCAACAAAAAATCCACGTAAACGTAAACGTAGAGTTTTATTTCTACACTCCACTGTATCTTTTTTATCTAGTGTTTTTGCTGTTGTTTGTTGATGCGTATTAAAGTCCTAGTATTGTAGTTCGTGTTTTTAAGAACGTTGTTGCAAATGCACTTTTGCGCATGTTTTTTACATGTAAGTTTGTGCATGTCCATTTGAGCGAGTGTGTTTGTACATGTTTGTTGATTTGTATTAATGTCCTAGGATTGTAGTTTGTATTTTCATGATCCTTTTTGTGAATGCACTTTCACGGGAGTACTTTTGTGCATGCTTTTGTACTTTTACTTATGTGCGTATCTTTTCTAGCGAGTGTTTTTGTGCATGTTTCTTGATGCGCTTTGATGTCCTCGAACTGTAGTACGTATTTTCATGATTGCTTTTGGAATCCAATTTTGACCATGTTCGAGTCCGAATTTGGAAATTTGTTGTTAGGCAGGAATTGTAGCTAGTTGAAATAGCTTTCTAATGCCCCCTGAACCAGTTGATTTGGAGTCCGGGTGAGAAAGTTATGCTCGACTTCGTGGACACTACCAAAGATGTTGAGGGATTGTCTCTTCTAATTTTATTTTATTTTCCTAATTGTAACTCTTTTCTTACTGTTTGATCATTTTTGCTTCCTGGACACCTAATATTTGATTTGTACCTATAAGATACCAAATCCACCAATTAAAAAAAATATAAATTAATCAAAAAAAAAAAAATCCATGTAAACGTAGAGTTTTATTTCTACACTCCATTGTATCTTTTTTATCTAGTGTTTTTGCTGTTGTTTGTTGATGCGTATTAAAGTCCATGTATTGTAGTTCGTGTTTTTAAGAACGTTGTTGCAAATGCACTTTTGCGCATGTTTTTTACATGTACGTTTGTGCATGTCCATTTGAGCGAGTGTGTTTCTGCATGTTTTTATTCATTTGTATTAATGTCCTAGGATTGTAGTTTGTGTTTTCATGATCCTTTTTGCAAATGCACTTTTGCGTGAGTACTTTTGTGCATGCTTTTCTACTTTTACTTATATGCTTATCTTTTCTAGCGAGTGTTTTTGTGCACGTTTCTTGATGCGCATTCATGTCTTCGAACTGTAGTACGTATTTTAATGATCGCTTTTAGAATTCAATTTTGACCATGTTCGAGTCCGAATTTGGAAATTTGCCATTAGTGAGAATATTAGGGCATCGAGGTACGCTGCTACAAAGGAGTTGATCACGGCGAGACTGCGCGAAGGGACTTTGGTCCACGAGCACTGTCTCTAAATGATAAATCTCCTTGAAAAGCTAGCGAATCTCGATGTCACCCTCCCGGCCGAGCTCTCATTGGATTTGATCCTGTTGTCTCTTCCTAGTTCCTATGAATCGTTCATAGTGAACTTCACCATGAACAAACTAGATCCTCCCTTGGATGAGTTAATGAACATGTTGGTCAGTTTCGAGTCCACCATTAAGAAAGAGAAGTCTGTTCTCGTGCTGCTACTTATGGAAAGAAGAGTTCTTCCCAAAAGAAGAGAAAGGAAAGATTTCCCTTCCCAAACAGCAAGTTCGAAGTGGATGAAGGTAGTGGGGCCCCTAAGGCGAAAATCAGCAAAACGTCAGGAGATAGATCAAAACCCCACACAACTTTGGCACGCTAGATTAGGTCATGTCTCTTTAAGAAGGATGAACGATTTTGTTAGTGAAGGATTGTTCTCTTTGGAGGACGTGAAATCACTACAAACTTGTGAATCTTGCCTTAAAGGGAAAATGACCAAGTCACCCTACAAAGGGAAAATGGAACGAGTCGAGGGTCATTTGGATTTGATCCATACGAACGTATGTGGTCCACTAAGTGTTAGTGCGAAGGGTGGATACAACTACTTCGCTACCTTTACCGTCGATTATTCTAGGTATGGGTATGTGTACTTGATGAAGTATAAGTCCGAAACATTTGAAAAGTTCAAAGATTTTAGACACGAAGTAGAGAAGCAACTCGGACGAAGTATTAAGAAGCTGCGATCCGATCGTGGTGCAGAATACTAGAGCATCGAGTTCATTGACTATCTAAAAGAGAATGGAATACAATCTCAATGGACTCCACCTGGAACTACTCAACTGAATGGAGTTTCTGAACATCGGAATAGAACTTTATTAGATATGGTTCGATCAATGATGGGGTTCACGAACTTACCGGCATACTTGTGGGGTCATGCACTTCGCACTACCGCGTATTTTCTGAATAGAGTTAACACCAAAGCAGTTAAATCCACACCTTATGAACGTTGGCATTCCCGGAAACCCAACTACAAACATATTAGGATATGGGGTTGTCGCGCTTATGTGAAGCGATTAGTGGGAGATAAGTTGGATAATAAATCCGACTTGTGCTACTTTGTGGGGTATCCCCAAGACTCAATGGGATACGAATTATATTATATCAAGGAAGCAAAGACGTTTGTTTCGAGAAATGCCACCTTTTTGGAAAGGGAGTTTCTATCCGATAGAAAAGGCAGCATGATAGAACTTGAAGTAGTTCAAGAACCACAAAGTGAAGTTCAAGCGCAAGAACAAGTAATCGAACCAATACAACAATCCAGTAATATACCTCTTGAACCTACGGTACGTAGATCCAAAAGAGTTTGGAAAATGCCGGATAGGTAATTCCTCCTCGAGAATGATGAAGATCATGTTGATCTTGGACAAGATCCGAGAACATACAATGAGGCCGTATCGGATGCGGACATGGGACATTGGCTAACTGCCATGAAATCTGAAATGGACTCCATGTACTCCAACAAGGTGTGGACCTTGGTAGATCCACCTAAGGGAATTGTTCCTATTGGCTGCAAGTGGATCTATAAGATGAAAATTGGATTGAATGGAAATGTATCGACCTATAAAGCTAGTTTTGTATCGAAAGGATATACCTAAAGGCAAGGTGTTGACTATGAGGAAACCTTTTTGCCAGACGCGATGCTGAAGTCCATTAGGATTTTGCTGGCCATAGCTGCGTCCTACGACTACGAGATATGGCAAATGGATGTGAAGACTGCCTTTCTTAATGGAGACATTGAGGAAGAAATTTACATGGCGCAGTCGGAAGGCTTCATATCTTCTGGAAGTGAGCAAAAGGTTTGCAAGCTCTAGCGATCCATTTATGGATTGAAACAAGCATCCCGTAGTTGGAACATTAGGTTTGACTCAACAATCAAAGAGTTTGATTTTGAGAAGAATCCGGAGGAACCTTGTGTATACAAGAAGGTTAGTGGGAGGGCAGTGATATTTTTAGTGCTTTACGTTCATGACATTCTGCTCATTGGGAATGACGTAGTAATGTTGCAACAAACGAAAGCATGGTTGTCCACACGTTTCTCAATGAAGGATTTGGGAGAAGCATCTTATGTATTAGGAATACGCATCTATAGAGATAGAGCAAGGAAGATACTTGTCTTATCCCAAAGCCTGTACATAGACACCATTATGAAACGGTTTAGCGTGGAAGAATCCAAGAAGGGATACTTGGCAATGTCCCATGGGGTTCGTCTCTCGAAATCAATGTGTCCGCAAACACCTAGTGAAATCGAGGAGATTTAAAGGATGTCTTATGCTTCTGCCATAGGAAGCATAATGTATGGCATGCTATGTACGAGACCTGATATTGCGTATGCTGTGAGTGTCACAAGCCGATATCAGTCTAACCCCGGCCCGGCTCACTAGAAGGCCGTGAAATATATCCTCAAGTACTTATGAAGGACTGAGGATGTATTTTTGGTATATGGGGGTGCCGAGTTGAAATTAGAGGGCTTCACCGACTCTAGTTTTCAATCGGATGTGGACGACTCAAAGTCGAACTCGGGATTTATATTCACGCTTAATGGTGGTGCCGTGTGTTGGTGTTAGAGTAGGTGACCAACAAGCCAACATGTGGCTGTGGTCTTTCGTTTTTATTATTGTAATAAACGAACCTTTATTCGTATTAATGATAAAACACCTTGGCATTCTATATCTTTGTCCCTTTGTCACAAGCATAGATATAGTCCTTACAGTTATTACAAGTACTAGTAATTGATCGTTAGGATCGTGAGATATTTACTCAAGTATTATAACTGTTAAACGTGTTCCTAGTCGAAGGGTTACGCCACTAATGAGGATATCGGCCTTTCCCATTAAGACTAGCACTTAGTGTATGTGTACTGCATCTCATCAGTAAACGGTATTGTGATATCGGCATGCATAAGTGGGTGCTCGTAAGTTGACGAGTTCACTGAACTCCCTCACCCTAGAAATCTCTAAGTGGTTCCCAATAATCGAGTAGAGATATCTATGGTATAGTTGTACACCATTAGTCCTTATGACCTAGACATCACCGTGACTTCACTAGAAGACCAGCTGTATCGTGACCTGTCCCTGAGTTCCACCGAGGACCATCCCAAGGGCCAGTGTTCGTGCAGTCCGAAATCTAGTGGGAGGTCTGTGCATTGTAGTCGGGGATTCGATCGCTAGAATAGTCTTGGATGTCCTGTGTGTTCTGAAAGTTTGTAATCATTCTAAGTCTCTGGCCAGAGCTGACTAAGTGATGATTAGAGAATTCGATTCTCTAAGTCATGCACGTAAGGATTACAACACTTAGAACGATCGCACCGTCATCGAACATATAAAGAGGTCTCGATGAACCAATGCCTCTAGTTCGATCGGGACATATGAATCGAAGGGACCGTACTGTACGTTAACTATATCTGAAGGTTCTTGCAGGCACTTCATTTGTATCTAGGGAATCATGACGCGTAGTTGCTAGACGCCTATCTTGATTCGTTGGGTGATTAAGGTGAAACGAGCTTCATCTTACTCGTAACTCTAAGGGACGAGTTTTGACCACAAAGAGTTGTGGGCCCACGGCTAGCTTACACCTGAACCATCGAGGGTCACACTGCTCGTTCACATGAGATCTTTGAATAAACGGTCAGAGATAAAATAGTTTATCTTTGCATGATTGGAAGTCAATATGATTGAATCCGACATTCGTAATTTGGAATTATGAATCAGAATAAGAAAAGGAAAAGAATAGGCGAACGTATTAGTGAACTTTCTAAATCGGGAAGTTTCCAAATTTAGAAAGTGCACTGAACTAGGGTTTCGACTTTTTCGGTCATTGAATTAAGAGAGACGAGCAAGTAAAGGAATTAACGAACTTAAGCTGTTGGGCCCGGTCCAACTTAAGCCCGTTAGGGTTTTATGCAAGGGACTATAAATACTTGATTTATAGGCCTTGCACAAAAAAAACACAAGACCTAACCCTAACCCTAGCCGCTCGTACCCTCTCTCTCTCGGCCCTCTCTCCTCGGCCACCGCGCCACCGTCGCCGGAGCTTCACCGGAATCGGCCATTCATTGGCCGATTGTTTCGGTATTGTTTTTCCTTCTCTTTTTCTTCCGTTTTTCTAACTATTACGTGTCTAGTGCCACGTGTTTAGTAGATCGAAGTATACGAGGTGAAATCCGAGAGGAGGAAGACTGTAGATCGAAGAATCGAGGAGCAACGCACGAGCCGAAGCTGCACGCTGCCCCACGCGCCGCCCCGGAAGACCGCGCGTGTACCTCACGCGCCGCCGTGGGCCGATCTGCTGCTGCTGCCGCTGCACCGCTGCTGCCCCGATTGTACGGATTGGTTTCCGTAGCAATCTCGTTTTGCTAAACGCTCCTACCTCACGCTTCAAGAGGTAAATACACGAAACCCTAGTTTCGATTCGTTTATGTTTAAACTATGAATTCATGTTTGCTATCATATGATTTTATGTGATTATGTGTAATCGTTTTAATCTTTGCAAACATGTTAATTGGTTTAAACGCGAGCATGTTAATTGATTGAAATTCGGTTAAATTATTTAGCATGTATGTTGTTTTTTAATTTCGCTGGAAGCGCAAAGGTACGCAATTAATTGATTTAATTTGTCGGGCATGTACTTGTGTGCTTTAAAGTCGTTTAAATCACATTAAATTTTTGTTTTCCGCTGCGTATGCGTGCCCGAAACCCAACAGTGGTATCAGAGCTCGTTGCGTTATTAATTGCGTTGTAAAATATGCTATGATTTTATGCATGTTCGATTTATTGAAGTAGTGATTGTCGTATTATGTAATTGGGAGTTTTCGTAAGTTTAAAATATTTTCGAAATACTGTTTAGAATTTTTCCAGCTTTAAAATTGTTTAAAATTGGAAAATCGGATCTGAAATTGTTTTAAAATGTCGGTTTTTTAATTGTTCGGATCGAACCGGTCGGACCGGCCGGTTCGATGGTTGTGTGCGATTTAGTTGACCGAATCCACGTGGATTCGGGTCGGTCAGACCAGTTCCCGGTCCGACTGATCCGGCCCACTGATTTGGGTCAGCTGGACCGGGCAGAACCGGACCGCTTCGGTCCGAACCGGTCAGACCGGTTGGGCCGAACCGGTTCACTGAAAATAAAAATAAAATAAAAATTAAAAAAAAAAAAAAATTATTTCAGATTTCTAAAATTAAACTTAAAACGAATTGATTTTAATTTTTGGAAAATTATTTTCAATTAATCCCAATTAGATAATTGGATCGACAATCATCTATTTTAGTAAATAGGTGTTAGATTAATCAAATTGATTTAAATTGTTAAATTGATTTCAATTAATAGAACACAAATATAATATTGATTATAAGTTCAACTTAATTAGTAGTACCTCAACATTATATGAATGATTTATGCTAGTTGAGGTTCTATAATTATTTTGAAAACCCGATAATTAATTAATGTAATTAATTATATAATTAGGTCGTATGTTCCTCTTAGGACAATATGCGTTTCCATATACCTTTAGAGAACATAGATGTAGGAATCACATAGACCAATCCGAACCTTCTGATGAGATAAAACTTTTAATAAAACCCCTCATTCTTAATTTAATTGAGAATCATTTCAAGCTATAAAGAATGACCCAATCTGTTGAGTTATTTCTTTCCTTCTGCCAACGGTTGGATTATGTGTAGCCCTTTGCTGTAGTGCAGTAAGCCGTGTTAGCGGGGAGTGCTATGGTAGAGGAAGCTGTAATTCAATTGACATATTGATGAAGGTAGCCATAGAAAAGGGTTATGTTGGATTAACGTGGTCGGCTAGATTAACTAGGGACTGCATTAGTTTGGCATAATCAAGTTCTATGAGCATCTTTGATTGGTAGGTTAGACTTGACACACGACGATTTTGATATTCGCGAGATTAACTTAGGTCATTATCAAGTGTGAGGAAAATTAATTTAGGGTCATATTGTGGATATGATTGATTGTGATCTACCTTTGGGCAAATATAATCGGGCTAGATTAACTACGGGTTATATTTGTCTATTGGACCTAAAGCCCATTAAGAAAAATCATTTTTCTCGTTTGTCTACTAGAGGGAAGTGGAACTCGATAAAATTAGTGGGAGAACAATTAAATAACATAAGTCCAAACATTTAATTTTAACAATCATTTAACGCGAATCTCTAATAATCCTCTTCTCTAAATGTCTCAGATAATCATGTCTAAGAATCCCATAATGTCAATCCTCGACAATAAACTCAATGGCCCTAATTACCTAGATTGGTTGCGTAGTCTTAAGCTTGTGCTAACTGTTGAGGGGCGTCTCTATGTTTTGAACGAGAGGCTTCCCGCCACTATACCTGCCACAGCAACTGATGCTGAAAAGGAAACTTATGAAGTTTGGAAGAAAGATGACACTCATGCTAGGTGCTATATGATAGCCGCCATGGAGCCCGCGCTTGCGAGGAAATATGAGTCTCACATGCATGCTTTCGATATAAAGGCTCATCTTGATAGCATGTATAGTGAGAATATTAGGGCATCGAGGTACGCTGCTACAAAGGAGTTGATCACAGCGAGACTGCGCGAAGGGACTTCGGTCCACGAGCACTGTCTCAAAATGATCACTCTCCTTGAAAAGCTAGTGAATCTTGATGTCACCCTCCCGGCCGAGCTCTCTTTGGATTTGATCCTGTTGTCCCTTCCTAGTTCCTATGAATCGTTCATAGTGAACTTCAACATGAACAAACTAGATCCTCCCTTGGATGAGTTAATGAACATGTTGGTCAGCTTCGAGTCCACCATTAAGAAAGAGAAGTCTGTTCTCATTGCTGCTACTTCTGGAAAGAAGAGTTCTTTCCAAAAGAAGAGAAAGGAAAGAGTTCCCTTCCCAAACAGCAAGTTCGAAGTGGGTGAAGGTAGTGGGGGCCCCAAAGCAAAGGTTAGTAAGCAAGTTGATGATGCTTGCCATCACTGTGGAAAGAAAGGACATTGGCGCCGCAACTGCAAGGCTTACCTAAAGCAGAAAGGTTCTGAAAAGGGTACGTATTTCATTGACGTAAATTTGTCTGTCAACTCTTCTTCTTGGGTATTGGATACGGGCTGTGGCTCACATTTGTGCAATGATTTGCAGCTAATGACAAGAAGTCGAAGACTTAGAGCGGGTGAGACCTACCTAAGGATGGGGAATAGAGCAAGAGTTGCTGCTGAAGCCATTGGCACAATTTACTTAAATGTTTTGGATTCTAGTTTTCCTATTGTTTTGAATGATTGTTTATTTGTTCCGGCGCTCATTAGAAACCTTATTTCTATTCCTGTATTAGACATTGAAGGTTTTACTTTTGTTTTTGGAAATTCGATTTGCATTATACAAAAGAATGAGAATTTAATTTGCAAAGGACGACTATTAAACAACTTGTATGAACTAAATCCAAATGAAATACCTATTAATGTTATATCAGCAAAACGTAAGGAGATAGATCAAAACCCCGCACAACTTTGGCACGCTAGATTAGGTCATGTCTCTTTAAGAAGGATGAACGATTTTGTCAGTGAAGGATTGTTCTCTTTGGAGGACGTGAAATCACTACAAACTTGTGAATCCTGACTTAAAGGGAAAATGACCAAATCACCCTACAAAGGGAAAATGGAACGAGCCGAGGGTCTTTTGGATTTGATTCATACAGACGTATGTGATCCACTAAGTGTTAGTGCGAAGGGTGGATATAACTACTTCGCTACCTTTACCGACGATTATTCTAGGTGTGGGTATGTGTACTTGATGAAGTACAAGTCTGAAACATTTGAAATGTTCAAAGATTTTAGACACGAAGTGGAAAAGCAACTCGGACGAAGTATTAAGAAGCTGCGATCCGATCGTGGTGGAGAATACTTGAGCATCGAGTTCATTGACTATCTAAAAGAGAATGGGATACAATCCCAATGGACTCCACCGGGAACTCCTCAACTTAATGGAGTGTCCGAACGTCGGAATCGAACTTTATTAGATATGGTTCGATTAATGATGGGGTTCACAAACTTACCGGCATACTTGTGGAGTCATGCACTCCGTACTGCCACGTATTTGCTGAATAGAGTTAACACCAAAGCAGTTAAATCCACACCTTATGAAGTTTGGCATTCCCGGAAACCCAATTACAAACATATTAGGATATGGGGTTGTCCCGCTTACGTGAAGCGATTAGTGGGAGATAAGTTGGATAGTAAATCCGACTTGTGCTATTTTGTGGGGTATCCCGAAGACTCAATGGGATACGAGTTTTATTATGTCAAAGAAGCAAAGACGTTTGTTTCAAGAAATGCCACTTTTTTGGAAAGAGAGTTTCTATCCGATAGAAAGGGCAGCATGATAGAACTTGAAGTAGTTCAAAAACCACAAAGTGAAGTTCAAACGCAAGAACAAGTAATCGAACCAATACAACAAACCACTGATATACCTCCTGAACCTACGGTACGTAGATCCGAAAGAGTTCGAAAAATGCCGGATAGGTTATTCCTCCTCGAGAATGATGAAGATCATGTTGATCTTGGACGAGATCCAAGAACATACAATGAGGCCGTATCGGATGCGGACATGGGACATTGGCTAACTGCCATGAAATCCGAAATGGACTCCATGTACTCCAACAAGGTATGGACCTTGGTAGATCCACCCAAAGGAATTGTTCCTATAGGCTGCAAGTGGATCTATAAGAAGAAAATTGGAGTTGATGGAAAGGTATCGACCTATAAAGCTAGATTGGTAGCAAAAGGATACACTCAAAGGCAAGGTGTTGACTATGAGGAAACCTTTTCGCCAGTCGCGATGCTGAAGTCCGTTAGGATTTTGCTGGCCATAGCTGCGTGGTACGACTACGAGATATAGCAAATGGATGTGAAGACCGCCTTCCTTAATGGAGATATTGAGGAAGAAATTTACATGGCGCAGCCGGAAGGCTTCATATCTTCTGGAAGTGAGCAAAAGGTTTCCAAGCTCCAGCGATCCATTTATGGATTGAAGCAAGCATCCCGTAGTTGGAACATTAGGTTCGACTCAACTATCAAAGAGTTTGATTTTGAGAAGAATCCGGAGGAACCTTGTGTATACAAGAAGGTTAGTGGGAGGGCAGTAATATTTTTAGTGCTTTACGTTGATGACATTCTACTCATTGGGAATGACGTAGGAATGTTGCAGCAAACGAAAGCCTGGTTGTCTACACGTTTCTCAATGAAGGATTTGGGAGAAGCATCTTATGTATTAGGAATACGCATCTATAGAGATAGAGCAAGAAAGATGCTTGGCTTATCCCAAAGCCTGTACATAGACACCGTTATGAAACGGTTTAGCATGAAAGAATCCAAGAAGGGATTCTTGCCAATGTCCCATGGGGTTCGTCTCTCGAAATCTATGTGTCCGCAAACACCTAGTGAAATCGAGGAGATGTAAAGGACGCCCTATGCTTCTGCCATAGGAAGCATAATGTATGGCATGCTATGTACGAGACCCGATATTGCGTATGCTGTGAGTGTCACAAGCAGATATCAGTCTAACCCCGGCCCGGCTCACTGGAAGGCCGTGAAAGATATCCTCAAGTACTTGCGAAGAACTAAGGATATATTTGTGGTCTATGGGGGTGCCGAGTTGAAATTAGAGGGTTTTACTGACTCTAGTTTTCAATCGGATGTGGACGACTCAAAGTCGAATTCTGGATTTATATTCACGCTTAATGGTGGTGCCGTGTGTTGGAAGAGTTCCAAGCAAAGCACGACGGCCGATTCCACTACCGAAGCGGAATACATTGCAGCGTCCGAAGCTGCAAAAGAAGGGACTTGGATAAGGAAATTCATCCAAGAGTTGGGTGTCATTCCTGATGCTAGTGATCCAGTACCGTTGTACTGCGATAACACCGGAGCCGTGGCGCAAGCTAAGGAGCCACGATCTCATCAGAAGTCGAAGCATATTCTGAGGAAGTATCACGTGATCCGAGAGATCATTGATAGAGGTGAAGTTAAGGTTGAACGAGTCACCTCGGAAGAGAACGTTGCAGACCCCTTCACGAAGCCTTTACCGAGATCGGTCCATGAGAAACATCGAGAGTCGATGGGATTGCGATTTATGGGTAGTTGGCTTTAGGTCAAGTGGGAGATTGTTAGAGTAGGTGACCAACAAGCCAACATGTGGCTGTGGTCTTTCGTTTTTATTATTGTAATAAACGAACCTTTATTCGTATTAATGATAAAACACCTTGGCATTCTATATCTTTGTCCCTTTGTCACAAGCATAGATATAGTCCTTACAGTTATTACACGTACTAGTAATTGATCGTTAGGATCGTGAGATATTTACTCAAGTATTATAACTTTTAAACGTGTTCCTAGTCGAAGGGTTACGCCACTAATGAGGATATCGGCCTTTCCCATTAAGACTAGCACTTAGTGTATGTGTACTGCATCTCATCAGTAAACGGTATTGTGATATCGGCATGCATAAGTGGGTGCTCGTAAGTTGACGAGTTCACTGAACTCCCTCACCCTAGAAATCTCTAAGTGGTTCCCAATAATCGAGTAGAGATATCTATGGTATAGTTGTACACCATTAGTCCTTATGACCTAGACATCACCGTGACTTCACTAGAGGACCAGCTGTATCGTGACCTGTCCCTGAGTTCCACCGAGGACCATCCCAAGGGCCAGTGTTCGTGCAGTCCGAAATCTAGTGGGAGGTCTGTGCATTGTAGTCGGGGATTCGATCGCTAGAATAGTCTTGGATGTCCTGTGTGTTCTGAAAGTTTGTAATCATTCTAAGTCTCTGGCCAGAGCTGACTAAGTGATGATTAGAGAATTCGATTCTCTAAGTCATGCACGTAAGGATTACAACACTTAGAACGATCGCACCGTCATCGAACATATAAAGAGGTCTCGATGAACCAATGCCTCTAGTTCGATCGGGACATATGAATCGAAGGGACCGTACTGTACGTTAACTATATCTGAAGGTTCTTGCAGGCACTTCATTTGTATCTAGGGAATCATGACGCGTAGTTGCTAGACGCCTATCTTGATTCGTTGGGTGATTAAGGTGAAACGAGCTTCATCTTAATCGTAACTCTAAGGGACGAGTTTTGACCACAAAGAGTTGTGGGCCCACGGCTAGCTTACACCTGAACCATCGAGGGTCACACTGCTCGTTCACATGAGATCTTTGAATAAACGGTCAGAGATAAAATAGTTTATCTTTGCATGATTGGAAGTCAATATGATTGAATCCAACATTCGTAATTTGGAATTATGAATCAGAATAAGAAAAGGAAAAGAATAGGCGAACGTATTAGTGAACTTTCTAAATCGGGAAGTTTCCAAATTTAGAAAGTGCACTGAACTAGGGTTTCGACTTTTTCGGTCATTGAATTAAGAGAGACGAGCAAGTAAAGGAATTAACGAACTTAAGCTGTTGGGCCCGGTCCAACTTAAGCCCGTTAGGGTTTTATGCAAGGGACTATAAATACTTGATTTATAGGCCTTGCACAAAAAAAACACAAGACCTAACCCTAACCCTAGCCGCTCGTACCCTCTCTCTCTCGGCCCTCTCTCCTCGGCCACCGCGCCGCCGTCGCCGGAGCTTCACCGGAATCGGCCATTCATTGGCCGATTGTTTCGGTATAGTTTTTCCTTCTCTTTTTCTTCCGTTTTTCTAACTATTACGTGTCTAGTGCCACGTGTTTAGTAGATCGAAGTATACGAGGTGAAATCCGAGAGGAGGAAGACTGTAGATCGAAGAATCGAGGAGCAACGCACGAGCTGAAGCTGCACGCTGCCCCACGCGCCGCCCCGGAAGACCGCGCGTGTACCTCACGCGCCGCCGTGGGCCGATCTGCTGCTGCTGCCGCTGCACCGCTGCTGCCCCGATTGTACGGATTGGTTTCCGTAGCAATCTCGACTTGCTAAACGCTCCTACCTCACGCTTCAAGAGGTAAATACACGAAACCCTAGTTTCGATTCGTTTATGTTTAAACTATGAATTCATGTTTGCTATCGTATGATTTTATGTGATTATGTGTAATCGTTTCAATCTTTGCAAACATGTTAATTGGTTTAAACGCGAGCATGTTAATTGATTTAAATTCGGTTAAATTATTTAGCATGTATGTTGTTTTTTAATTTCGCTGGAAGCGCAAAGGTACGCAATTAATTGATTTAATTTGTCGGGCATGTACTTGTGTGCTTTAAAGTCGTTTAAATCACATTAAATTTTTGTTTTCCGCTGCGTATGCGTGCCCGAAACCCAACAGTTGGAAGAGTTCCAAGCAAAGGACGACGGCAGATTCCACTACCGAAGTTGAATACATTGCAGCGTCCGAAGCTGCAAAAGAAGGGACTTGGATAAGGAAGTTCATCCAAGAGTTGGGTGTGATTCCTCATGCTAGTGATCCAGTACCGTTGTACTGTGATAACACCAGAGCCGTGGCGCAAGCTAAGGATCCCAGATCTCATCAGAAGTCGAAGCATATTTTGAAGAAGTATCACGTGATCCGAGAGATCATTGATAGAGGTGAAGTTAAAGTAGAACGAGTCACCTCGGAAGAGAACGTTGCAGAGCCCTTCACGAAGCCTTTACCGAGATCGGTCCACGAGAAACATCGAGAGTCGATGGGATTGCGATTCATGGGTAGTTGGCTTTAGGTCAAGTGGGAGATTGTTAGAGTAGGTGACCAACAAGCCAACATTTGGCTGTGGTCTTTAATTTAATTGGGACATATGAATCGAAGGGATCGTACTGTACGCTAACTATATCAAAAGGTTCTTGCAGGCACTTCATTTGTATCTAGGGAATCATGACGCGTAGTTGCTAGACGCCAATCTTGATTCGTTAGGTGATTAAGGTGAAACGAGTTTCATCTTAATCGTAGTTCTAAGGGATGAGTTTTGACCCCAAAGGGTTGTGGGCCCACGGCTAGCTTACACCTGAACCATCGAGGGTCACACTACTCGTGCGCATGAGATCTTTGAATGAACGGTCAAAGGTAAAAATGGTTTATCTTTGCATGATTGGAAGTCCATATGATTGGGTCCAACATTCGTAATTTGGAATTATGAATGAGAATAAGAAAAGGAAAAGAATAGGCGAACATCTTAGTGGACTTTCTAAATCGGGAAGTTTCCAAATTTAGAAAGTGCACTGAATTAGGGTTTCCACTTTTAGAAAGTTGGAAATTGAGAATTGGCACTCGTAAAGACGAGGACATTATAATGAGAGAGACGAGCAAGTAAAAGAACTAACGAACTTAAGATGTTGGGCCCGGTCCAACTTAAGCCCGTTAGGGTTTTATGCAAGACACTAGAAATACTTTATTTATAGGTCTTGCACAGAAACACACCACACGAAACCTAACCCTAGCCGCTCCCTCTCTCGGCCGTTCTCCTTCCCCGCGGCCAACACAGCCGTTCGGTCCGCCGTCGTTCGCCGGAATCGGCCTCCCCTTGGCCGGTTAATCGTGGTAGATCTATTTCCTTTTATTCTTTCCGTTTATTCTAACTATTGCGTGTCTAGTGCCACGTTTTCGTAGATCATAGTATACGATGTGAAATCCGAGAGGAGGAAGATCGAAGAATCGAAGAATCGAGGAGCAGCCACTGAGCCGACGATGCACGCGCCTCCACGCGCCGCCCGAAGACAGCGTGTGAACCACATGCGCCGCCATAGCTCGGATCATCGCCTCTGCTGCATCGCCGTTGCTGCCCCAGATTGCACGGATTGATTTCCGTGGCAATCTAGCTTTGCTTAGTGCGCCTACCTCACGCTTCAAGAGGTAAAGTTCCGAATCCATTGTCGTTTGATTCGTTTTCGTTTAAGTTAATATATGCATGTCCGTTTTAATAAAATGCTTGTATGATTTTATGTGTCTACATGAAATTGTGTTATTATTGCGAGCATGATTATTTGATTTAAACACGACCATGCTAATTGGTTTAATTTCGATTAAGTAATTAAGCATGTATGTTGATTTTAATTTCGCTGGAAGCGCAAAGGTACACAATTAATTGTTTTCAATTATCGAGCATGTGATTATGTGTTTTAAATTCGTTTAATTCGCATAAAATTTTTGTTTTCCGCTGCGTACACGTGTCCGATTCCCAACATTAGGTTGTGCTAAGCATTCTTACTTTATGTTTTGCATTAGCTTCGAGCTAAGCATTTTCCCTCTACTTATGGAATTAGCTTGTGCTAAGCATTCTTACTTTCCTTTTGCCATTAGGTTCGAGCTAAGCATTATTACTTTCCTTTTGGCTTTAGCTTTGAGCCAAGCATTGTTCCTCTCCTTATGGAATTACCTTGTGCTAAGCATTCTAATATTTCCTTTGGCATTGCCTTCAAGCTAAGCATTATTACATTCCTTTTGCATTAGCTTTGAACTAAGCATTGTTCCTCTCCTTATGGAATTTGTTTGTGCTAAGCATTTTTACATTCCTTGTCGCATTAGCTTGAAGCTAAGCATTATTCCTCTTCTTATGGAATTAGGTTGTGCTAAGCATTCTTACTTTAGTTTTGGCATTAGATTCGAGCTAAGCATTATTCCTCTTCTTATGGAATTAGCTTTTTATTTATTTATTTATATATTTCTTTTTATATTTATTTTTATTTTATTTTTTCTTTATTTTAATTTTTTTTTACCTTATTGAATTAGATTGTGCTAAGCATTCTTACTTTCCGTTTGACAATAGCTTCGAGCTTTGCATTCATACTTTCCTTTTGGTATTAGCTTTGACCTAAGCATTATTACTTTCCTATTGGCATTAGCGTTGAGCTGAGCATAGTTCCTCTCCTTATGGAATTAGCTTGTGCTCAACATTCTTCCATTCCTTTTGGCATTAGCTTCGAGATAAGTATTATCACTTTCCTTATAGAATTCGTTTGTTCTAAGCATTATTATTTTCCTTTTGGCATTAGCTTTGACCTAAGCATTCTTACTTTGCTTTTGACATTAGCTTCAAGCTCAGCATTATTCCTCTCCTTATGGAACTAGCTTTTCCTAACCATTCTTACTTTCCTTTTGGTATTAGTTTCGTGCTAAGCATTATTCCTGTACTTATGGAATTAGCTTTTGTGAAACATTCTTACTTTCTTTTTGGCATTAGCTTCGAGCTAAGCATTCTTACTTTCCTTTTGGGATTAGCTTTGAGCTAAGCATTCCGACTTTCCTTTTGGCATTAAATTCGAGCTATGTATTCTAACTTTCCTTTTGGCATTAGCTTCGAGCTCCGCATTATTCCTCTCCTTATGGAATTAGCTTACGCTAAGCATTCTTTCCTTTTGGCATTAGTTTCGTGCGAACCATAATTCCTCTTCTTATGGAATTAGCTTGTGCATAGAATTCTTACTTTCCTTTTGGCAGTAGCTTTGAGCTAAGCATTCTTACTGTCCTTTTGTTATTATTATCGAGCTAAGCATTGTTCCTCTCCTTATGCAATTAGCTTGTGCTAACCATTCTTACTTTCCTTTTGGGATTAGCTTCGAGCTAAGCATTGTTCCTCTCCTTATGAAATTAGCTGGTTCTAAGCACTCTTACTTTCTATTTTGCATTAGCTTCGAGCTAAGCATTATTCCTCTACTTATGGAATTAGCTTGTGCTAAGCATTTTTACTTTCTTTTTTTCATTAGCTTTGAGCTAATCATTCTTCCTCTGCTTTTGGAATTAGCTTGTGCTAAGAATTCTTACATCCTTTTGGCATCAGCTTTGAGCTAAGCATTCTTTCTTGCCTTTTGGTATTAGCTTCGAGCTAAGCATTATAACTTTCCTTTTGGCATTAGCTTTGAGCTAAGCATTGTTCCTCTCCTCATCAATGTAGCTTGTGCTAAGCATTCTTACTTTCTTTTTGACATTAGCTTTGAGCAAAGCATAGTTCCTCTCCTTATGGAATTAGCTTGTGCTAAGCATTCTTACTTTCTTTTGGGCATTAGCTTCGATCTATGCATTTTTCCTCTTATTATGGAATTAGCTTTTGCCAAGAATTCTTACATTCCTTTTGAAATTAGCTTCGAGTTAAGCATTATTACATTCCTTTTGGCATTAGCTTTGAGCTATCCATTATTTCTCATCTTATGGAAATAGGTTGTGCTAAGCATTCTGACTTTCCTTGTGGCATTAGCTTTGACCTAAGCACTCTTCCTCTCCATTTCGAATTAGCTTGTGCTAAGCATTCTTACTTCCTTTCGTGATTAGCTTTGAGCTAAGCATTATTCCTCTCCTTATGGAATTAGCTTGTGCTAAGCATTCTTACTTTCATTTTTCCACTAGCTTCGAGCAAAGCATTATTCCTCTCCTTATGGAATTATCTTTTGCTAACTATTAGTATTTTCCTTTGTGCATTAGCTTCGAGATAAGAATTCTTCCTCTCCTGATGGAATTAACTTGTGCTAAGCATTCTTAGTTTCGTTTTTGCATTATCTTCGAGCTCAGCATTATTCCTGTTCTTATGGAATTAACTTTTTATTTATTTCTTTTATTATTTATATTTATTTGTGATTATTTTTATTTATATTTAATTTTTTTTTCTTATGGAATATGCTTGTGCTAAGTATTCTTACTTTCCTTTTTATTATTTTATTATTTATAATTTCTTTTAATTGTTTTTTTCTTATGGAATTAGCTTGTGCTAAGCCTTCTTACTTTCCGTTTTGCATTAGAGTCAAGCTTAGCATTCTTACTTTCCTTTTGGCAATAGCTTCGAGCTAAGCATTATCACTTTCTTATTGGCATGAGCTTTTACCAACGCATAGTTGCTTTCTTTACGGAATTAGCTTGTGCTAAGCATTCTTACTTTCCTTTTGGCATTAACTTCCCGCTAAACATTGTTGCACTTCTTATAGAATTAGGTTTTGCCAAGCATTCTTACTTTATGTTTGGCATTAGCTTCGAGCTAAGGATTATTAATTTCGTTTTTGCTTTAGCTTTGAGCTAAACCTTGTTCCTCTACTTATGCAATTAGCTTGTGATGAGCATTCTTACTTTCCTTTTGGAATTAGCTTGTGCTAAGAATTATTACTTCCTTTTGGCATTAGCTTTGAGCTAAGCATTCTTACTTTACTTTTTGTATTAGCTTCGAGCAAAGCATTATTACTTTCCTTTCGGCATTAGCTTTGAGCTAAGCATCGTTCCTCTCCTTATGAAATTAGCTTGTGCTAAACATTCTTACTTTCTTTTTGGCATTAGCTTTGAGCTAAGAATTATTCCTCTCCTTATGGAATTATCTTTTGCAAAGCATTCTTACTTTCTTGTTGTCAATAGCTTTGAGCTTAGCATTATTCTTCTCCTTAAGGAATTAGCTTGTGCTAAGCAATAAAACTTTCCTTTGTGCATTAGCTTGGAGCTAAGCATTCTTCTTGTCCTTATGGAATTAGCTTGTGCTAAGCATTCTTATTTTATTTTGGCATTAGCTTCGAGCTAAGCATTATTCCTCTTCTTATGGAATAAACTTTTTTTATTTTTTTTTATTATTTTATTATTTTTATATTTATTTTTTTATTTTATTTTAATTTTTTTTCTTTTGGAATAAGCATATGCTAAGCATTCTTACTTTCCGTTTGGAATTAGATTCGAGCTTAGCATTCTTACTTTCCTTTTGGCATTAGCTTCAAGCTAAGCATTATTACTTTGATATTGGCATTAGCTGTGAACTAACCATAGTTCCCCTCCTTACAAAATTGGCTTGTGCTCAGCATTCTTACTTTCCTTTTTGCATTAGCTTTGAGCTAAGGATTATTTTATTTTTGGCATTAGCTTTGGGCTAAGCATTGTTCCTCTCCTTATGAAATAAGCTTGTGCTGAGCATTCTTACTTTCTTATTTGCATTAGCATCGAGCTAAGCATTATTCCTCTCCTTATGGAATTAGCTTGTGCTCAGCGTTCTTACTTTCCTTTTGCAATTAGCTTCGAGCTAAGAATTCTTCCTCTCCTCATGGAATTAGCTTGTGCTAAGCGATCTTCCTTTCCTTTTGCAATTAGCTTCGAGCTAAGCATTCTTACTTTAGTTTTGGCATTAACTTCGAGCCAAGCATTCTTCCTCTTCTTATGGAATTAGCTTTTGCCAAGCATTCTTACTTTCGTTTTGGCATTAGCTTCGAGCTAAGGATTACTAATTTCGTTTTTGCATTAGCTTTGAGCTACGCATTGTTCCTCTCCTTATCCAATTAGCTTGTGGTGAGCGTTCTTACTTTCCTTTTGGCATTAGCTTCGAGCTAAGCATTCTTCCATTCCTTTTGGAATTAGCTTGTGCTATGCATTGTTACTTCCTTTTGGCATTAGCTTTGAGCTAAGAATTCTTACTTTTCTTTTTGCATTAGCTTTGAGCTAAGCATTGTTCCTCTCCTTATGAAATTAGCTTGTGCTAAGCATTCTTACTTTCTTTTGTGCATTAGCTTCGAGCTAAGCATTACTCCTCTCCTTATGGAATTAGCTTGTGCTAAACATTCTTACTTTCGTTTTGGCATTAGCTTCGAGCTAAGCATTCTTCCGTTCCTTTTGGAATTAGCTTGTACTATGCATTCTTACTTCCTTTTGGCATTAGCTTTGAGCTAAGAATTCTTACTTTCCTTTTTGCATTAGCTTCGCGCTAAGCATTATTACTCTCCTTTTGGCATTAGCTTTGAGCTATGCATTGTTCCTCGATCTCCTTATGAAATTAGGTTGTGCTAAGCATTCTTACTTTATTTTTTGCATTAGCTTCGAGCTAAGCATTACTCCTTTCCTTATGGAATTAGCTTGTGCTAAGCATTCTTACTTTCCTGTAGGCATTAGCTTCGAGCTAAGCATTCTTCCTCTCCTTATGGAGTTAGCTTGTGCTAAGCATTCTTACTTTCGTTTTGGCATTAGCTTCGAGCTAAGCGTTATTCCTTTTCTTATGGAATTAACTTTTTAATTATTTATTTATATTTATTTTTACAATTTTTTTTATTTTTTATTTTTTAAAATATTTTTTGTCTTATGAAATTAGCTTGTGCTAAGCATTCTTACTTTCTGTTTGGCATTAACTTCGAGCTTAGCATTCTTACTTTCCTTTTGGCATTAGCTTCGATCTAAGATTTATCTTTATCCTTATGGAATTAGCTTGTGCTAAGCATTCTTACTTTCCTTTTGGCATTAGATTTGAGCTAAGCATTCTCACTTGCCTATTGGCATTAGTTTCTAGCTAAGCATCCTTACTTTATTTTTGGCATTAGTTTCAAGCCAAGATTTATTACTCTCCTTATTGAATTACCTTGCCCTAAGCATTCTTACTTTCGTTTTGGCATTAGCTTGGAGGTAAGCATTCTTACTTTCCTTTTGGCATTAGCTTCGAGCTAAGCATTTTTACTTTCCTTTTGGTATATTAACATCTGCTAAGCAATTCTTACTTTCCTTTTGGCAATCGCTTTGAGCTAAGCATTCTTACTTTCCGTTTGGTATTAGCTTTGAGCTAAGCATTATTACTTTCCTTTTGGAATTAGCTTCGAGCTAAGCATAATTCCTCTCATCATGGATTTCTTTTATTTATTATTATTTTTTTTAATTTTTTTAATTTTATTATTTACTTTTTTTTATCTTTTATTATTATTTTTATTTGTTATTTTTATTTTATAATTATTTTTTAATTTTAATTTTTTTACCCTCCTCCTTATGGAATTAGCTTGTACCAATCATTCTTACTTTCTTTTTGGCATTAAGTTCGAGCTAAACATTATTCCTCTTCTTATGGAATTAGCATGTGCTAATCATTCTTACTTGCTTTTGGCATTAGCTTCGAGCTGAGTCTTCTTCCTCTCCTAATGGAATTAGCTTTTGCTCACCGTTATTACTTTCCTTTTGGCTTTAGCTTCGAGCTAAGCATTGTTACTTTCCTTTTGGCATTAACTTCGAGGTAAGCCTTCTTAGTTTCCTTTTGGTATTAACTCGTGCTAAGCATTCTTACTTTTCTTTTGGCATTAGCTTTGAGCTAAGCATTCTTACTTCCCATTTGGCATTAGCTTCGAGCTGAGCATTCTTACTTTCCTTTTGGCATTAGCTTCGAGCTAAGCATTATTCCTATACTCATGGAATTTTTTTCTATTTTTCTTTTATTCTTTTATATATATTTTTTTAATTTACATTTTATTTTTTGGTTTTTTTAATTATTTTTTTGTTCTTTATTTTTTATTTTTTATTTTATTTTATTTTTTTATTATTTGTTTTTCATTTTTTTTACCTTCTTCCTTATGGAATTAGCTTGTACCAAGCATTCTTACTTTCCTTTTGGCACAAGCTTCGAGCTAAGAGCATCTCTGACTGGTCACTATATCGCCATTTTTTCATTTAATTTAGGTGTTTTTAGCCTCCCACCCAGAATTCCTATATCACTATTACATCTAAAAGTATAGAGATTTTGTTTTAGCCTCCGACCGTGGTCAACCCCCATATCATCAAATACCCAAATCCTATTTTTTCACAATATTTTTTGGTGAAGGAATTTTCATCACCCACACATCACCATTTTTCTATTTTTTTCCACTAAATCCTATTTTTCCTACTAAATATAGAGGTAAAAATAGAGTTTGTTGTAATTAACACAATTTTATTAATTAGCATATAGATGATGATTTTAACTAATTGTACATGATTACTGACTTAATTAGCGCATATGAATAATTAGCATATAGGTGATGATGATACTAATGGTGAATTGAGTTATTTTTTTATGATTTTAAATTAATTTTTGTTGTAATATTGTTATTTATAATTTATGAGATTATTGTTTATGTATAATGTTATTTATTATAAGTAAAATAATGTGAGTTCTTTTTTATTTCATGTTTAGATAGTTTTGTAAAATTAATAACATAATTTTTAAATTATGTAGTTAAACAAATTTATTTCTTAAAATTGGATCTATAATTAATATTTAGGAAATAAAATATACTAAAATTACATTAACATTAAATTTATAATTTTGGGGCATATAAGTTGAAATTCTATCGGAGACCAAACCCCATTTCCTATAAGTGGTGAAATGATAAAATATTGTTATTTTAATGTTTGGTCTAAATTTTGGTGAAATCCATTGGAGACCAGAAACACCATTTTTCCACCAAAAATGTTGGAAGGGTAAAATGGTGTGCTGCCGGAGGGAGATGAACCCATTTTTTCACCACAAAAAATGGGATTTGGTGAAATAATGCTGAAACCGGTTGGAGATGCTCCAAGCATTCTTACTCTCCTTTTGGAATCAAGTTCGAGCCAAGCATTATTCCTCTTCTTATGGAATTAGCTTATGCTAAGCATTCTTATTTTTCTTTTGGCATTAGCTTGTAGCTAAGCATTCTTACTTTTCTTTTGGCATTAGCTTCGAGCTAAGCATTACCCCTATCCTAATGGAATTAGCTTGTGCTAAGAATTCTTACTATCATTTTGGCATTAGCTTGGAGCTTAGCATTCTTACTTTCCTTTTGCCATTAGCTTCGAGCTAAGCATTATTTCTCTCCTCGTTGATTTTTTTTTATAAATTTGTATTTTATTTTTTTTTTAATTATTTTTTTAATATTTTTTTTTAAATTTTAAATTTTCATTATTATTTTTTTTTACCCTCCTCCTTATGGAATTAGCTTGTACCAATCATTCTTACATTCCTTTTGGCATTAGCTTTGAGCTAACTTCTTACTTTTCTTGTGGCATTAACTTCGTTCTAAGCATTATTCCTCTCCTTATGGAATTAGCTTGCGCTAAGCATTCTTACTTTGCTTTTGGAATTAGCTTCGAGCTAAGCATTGTTAATTTCCTTTTGGCATTAGTTTCGAGCCAATCATTATTCCTCTCCTTATGGAATTACCTTGTGCTAAGCATTCTTACTTTCCTTTTGGCATTAGCTTGGAGCTAAGAATTCTTACTATCTATTTGGCATTAGCTTAGAGCTAAGCATTCTAACTTTCCTTTTGGACTTAGATTCTAGACAAGCATTATTCCTCTCCCTATGGAAGTAGCTTGTATTAAGTATTTCTTACTTTGCTTTTGGCATTAGATTCGAGCTAAGCATTATTCCTCTCCTTATGGAATTACCTTGTGCTAGGCATTCTTACTTTCCTTTTGCCATTTAGATTGGAAAAAAACATTCTTCCTTTCTTATTGGCATTAGCTTCGAGCTAAGTTTACCCCTATCCTTGTGGAATTAACTTGTGATAAGTATTCTTACTTTCATTATGGAATTAGCTTGTACCAAGCATTCTTACTTTCCTTTTGGCATTAACTTCAAGCTAAGCATTCTTACTTTCCTTTTGGCATTAAGTTCGAGCTAAGCATTATTCCTCTCCTTACTTTGCATTTGGCATTAGCTTCGAGCTAAGCATTCTTCCTCTCTTGATGAAATTACCTTGTGCTAAGCATTCTTACTTTCCTTTTAGCATTAGCTTAGAGCTAAGCATTCTTACGTTCCTTTTGGCATTAGCTTCGAGCTAAGCATTCTTACTTTCGTTTTGGCATTAGATTCGAGATAAACATTATCCCACTCATTATGGAATTAGCTTGTACTGAGCATTCTTACTACCCTTTTGCCATAACTTTGAGCTAAGCATTATTGCCCTTGTTATGGAATGAGCTTGTGCTAAGCAATCTTACAATCCTTTTGGCATTAGCTTCGAGCGAAGAATTTTACTTTCCTTTTGGAATTAGCTTCAAGCTAAGCATTATCCCTATCCTTATGGAATTAGCTTGTGCTAAGCATTCTTACTTTCCTTCTGGCATTAGCTTCGAGCTAAGAATTCTTACATTCCTTTTGGCATTAGTTTCGAGCCAAGCATTATTCCTCTCTTATGGAATTACCTTGTGCTAAACATTCTTAATTTTCATTTGGCAGTAGCTTGGAGCTAACATTCTTATTTTCCTTGTGGCATTAGCTTCGAGCTAAGCATTATCCCTATCGTTATGGAATTAGCTTGTGTTAAACATTCTTACTTTCCCTATGGAATTTGTAGCACCTCCCTTCTAGTCGGGCGATAAATCGAACCGGTTTATTGGATATTTATTCATATAGCGGAAGCAAATGATCTCTATGTAATTTTTTAAAACTTTGGAATGGGAGAAAAGTGCACTTATTGAAATCTCTTCTTTTGGGTATTTAAAAGCTTTGCATTTTCTGAAAACCTTCTTAGGTTACTTTAGTCGAATAAAGGTTTCGTTTGGTAACAAGTTTCGAGAGGAGGTTTTTCATTCGAGTGCTACACTATCAACTATCGATTTTGGTTCGAAAAGAAATCAGAGTTTGGAAAGGGTAATTTGGTGAGTGTTTCGAACACTACTAATGGAGGCGTGAAAATAACAAAATTACTAAACGAACTATTTTATAATAAAATTTAAGCGTGATCCATACTGGATTTGAGTTCAAAAGATACGACAAGGGAAATACGGAGGTTTAATATTACATCACCAAAAGAAAACCCAAAATATATAGCACCGTTCATAGGCCCTCGTACAACTTACAAAAACACGGGGAAAACCTCGATCCGCTACTCGATCCATTATGGTGGAGGGTTACTAGAACTACTACCTGCAATTAAAAGGCATCTATATGAGTTATAAAGCTCAGTAAGAAATCCGATCGAATATCGAACTTTGAAAATACGTTATATATAATATATAATATCATATATCCATCCTTACCCATATTCCGAACTTCACAAGACAAACGGTAAATCACGTAATTCACAGAAACACATCATTCACACATAGATACGTACTTATGCAAAATGACTAAAATTCTTTTTTTATGAAAATCGTGAAAAACACATTTTTCGATTTATCGGATCCGTGAAAGATTAATTTCCGTAGCTGAATAATAAACCTGTTACGAGCCCGTTTTCGCTAAGTGGAATCAAACCACAACATTTCATCCTAGTTGAATACTGGCCCTCTATATCCGAGTTGTTTATCACCCGGTATTCCATTAATCTTTCAAATTTAAAAATCGTGAAATGCATTTTTTTCAAAATCATGGTCACAATAATTATATATTCCACACATAACATCACAAATGGCAATCAAGTACCTCAAAACAACACAAATATCACAAATTATCACATATTTATAATTTGGGCAAAAATCCCTAAATTCACACACATAAACACACACCCACCCACACACCCACACACGGCACACACACATACACACATTCAGCATACACACACACACACACATATTCAGCACACACTCACGCAGCCAACTCATTTAAAACATCACATTTAATACCCAAATCATGCTTGAAAAGCAAAGCCATCTTTATCTTTCATTTAATGAACTTATTACCACTTCTAGGTAATAAATCATTCCAAATAAATTCCAACATAAATTAAACCACACCCATGCAGTAAATCAAGGTGCACAATCCCAAGTTTCATCACTCATAAACATTTATTCAAAGACATGAAATTAAAGCACAAAATATAATAAATGGCATGCAAAATGTCCTAATTCTGAAATAATAGCAAAACAATTCAAAAAATTCCCAAATTAAATCCTAGAGCTCCTAACTGATCCAAGTTTTAGTTACTGAAATTATTTTAAATTTTCATAAAGTTTCGAATATTCTTGAAATTAAAATTTAGAAAAATTCCAGTCTCTTTTAAAAATCCAAACCTCTAATATAACCTTAATTACTTTGAAACCTTTGGAAAGAAAACTTCTTCCCCGTTTAATACTTTCTGAAAAAATATTCCAAAATTCAGAAATGACTGATGTTTTGGAAATTACAGTTTTGACCCCAAAGTTTCAAGATTTACACATGCAACCACACTAAAAGTTCGAAATCCACTTTTTCAGGAAAAATCTCTAACAATCTAAAGTTTGAGTTCAATAAATGCAGAAAACCAAGTTAAAAAGTTGAGGCAGAAATTTCTAAAATTACATATTTTACCCCAAAATCTCTAGATCTATACATGCAAGACCACTAAAGTTCAAAAATTATTTTTTCTTGCAAAACCTTTTTAAATCCGAAATTTTTGTTTAATAAACGCTAAAAACATATTTGAAAACACATTTAGAACTGACTTCTTGAAAATTACAGATTTGACCCAAAAATCTTTCAATCTACACATGCAACCCCATAAAAGTTCAAAATTTCCTTTTTCTTGCAACCCCTTTTTGAAATCCGAAATTTCAATGCTTTTGGCCAATAAAACTTGTATCTACCCACTATAAACACAAATTATTCATGCAAGAACAAGAAATCAACACTCAACACATTTTTTTCCTTTTTTCCCCAAAAAGCCCTAATTTTTCGAAATCACTCCAAATCTTTTAAGAAATTTTGAAAACTCTTTTTTTATACTATTGATACCTCCTAATTGTTAGAGTAGGTGACCAACAAGCCAACATGTGGTTGTGGTCTTTCGTATTTATTATGGTAATATAGAAACATTTTTCGTATTAATGATAAAACACATTGGCATTCAATATCTTTATCCCTTTGTCACAAGCATAAATATAGTCCTTACAGTTATTAAAAGTACTAGTAATTGATCGTTAGGATCGTGAGATATTTACATAAGTATTATAACTGTTAAACGTATTCCTAGTCGAAGGGTTACGCCACCAATGAGGATATCGCCCATTAAGAGACTAGCACTTAGTGTATGTGTACTGCATCTCATCAGTAAACGGTATTGTGATATCGGCATGCATAAGTGGGTGCTCGTAATTTGACGAGTTCATTAAACTCCCTCACCCTAGAAATCTCTAAGTGGTTCCCAATAATTGAGTAGAGATATATGTGGTATAGTTGTACACCATTAGTCCTTATGACCTAGACATCACCGTGACTTCACTAGACGACCAGCTGTATCGTGACATGTCCCTGAGTTCCACCGAGGACCATCCCATGGGCCAGTGTTCGTGCAGTCCGAAATCTAGTGGGAGGTCTGTGCATTGTAGTCGGGATTCGATCGCTAGAATAGTCTTAGATGTCCTGTGTGTTCTTACAGTTTGTAATCTCTCTAAGTCTCTGGCCAGAGCTGACTAAGTTATGATTAGAGAATTCGATTCTCTAAGTCATGCACGTAACGATTACAACACTTAGAATGATGGCACCGTCATTGAACAGATAAAGACGTCTCGATGAACCAATGTCTCTAGTTCAATCAGGACATATGAATCGAAGGGATCGTACTGTACCTAACTATATCAAAATGTTCTTGCATGCACTTCATTTTTATCTAGGGAATCATGATGCGTAAAACTTTTTAATAAAAATCCCTCATTCTTAATCTAATGAAGAATTATTTCAAGCTATAAAGAAAAACCAATCTGTTGAATTTTTCTTTCCTTCTGCCAAATAACGGTTGAATTATGTGTAGCCCTTTACTATAGTGCAGTAAGCCGTGTTAGCGGGGAGTGTTATGGTAAAGTTAGCTGTAATTCAATTGACATAACGATGAAGGTAGCCATAGAAAAGGGTTATGCTAGATTAACGTGGTCGGCTAGATTAACTAGGGACTGCATTTGTTTGGCATAATCAAGTTCTATGAGCATCTTTTATAGGTCGGTTAGACTTGACACACGACAATTTTGAATTCACGAGATTAACTTAGGTCATTATCAAGTGTGAGGAAAATTAATTTAGGGTCATATTGTGGATATGATTAATTGTGATCTACCTTTGGGCAAATATAATTGGGCTAGATTAACTACGGGTTATATTTATCTATTGGACCTAAAGCCCATTAAGAAAAATTAGTTTTCTCGTTTGTTTACTGGAGGGAAGTGGAACTCGATAAAATTAGTGGGAGAACAATTAAACAACATAAGGCCAAACATTTAATTGTAACAATCATTTAACGCGAATCTCTAATAATCCTCTTCTCTAAACCTCTCAGATAATCATGTCTAAGAATCCCATAATGTCAATCCTCGACAATAAACTCAATGGCCCAAATTACCTAGATTGGTTGCGTAGTTTTAAGGTTGTGCTAACCGTTGAGGGGCGTCTCTATGTTCTTAACGAGAGACTTCCTGCCACTATACCTGCCACAGCGACTGATGCTGAAAAAGAAACTTATGAAGCATGGAAGAAAGATGACACTCATGCTAGGTGTTATATGATAGCCGCCATGGAGCCCGCGCTTGCGAGGAAATATGAGTCACACTTACATGCTTTCGATATAAAGGGTTATCTCGATAGCATGTATAGTGAGAATATTAGGGCATCGAGGTACGCTGCTATAAAGGAGTTGATCACGGCGAGACTGCGTGAAAGGACTTCGGTCCACGAGCACTGTCTCAAAATGATCAATCACCTTGAAAAACTAGTGAATCTCCATGTCACCCTCTCGGCCGAGCTCTCGTTGGATTTGATCATGTTGTCTCTTCCTAGTTCCTATGAATCGTTCATAGTGAACTTCAACATGAACAAACTAGATCCTCCATTGGATGAGTTAATGAACATGTTGGTCAGTTTCGAGTCCACCATTAAGAAAAAGAAGTCTGTTCTCATTGTTGCTACTTCTGGAAAGAAGAGTTCTTCCCAAAAGAAGAGAAATGAAAGAGTTCCCTTTCCAAACAGCAAGTTCGAAGTGGGTGAAGGTAGTGGGGGCCCCAAGGCAAAGGTCAGCAAGCAAGTTGATGATGCTTGCCATCATTGTGGAAATAAAAGACATTGGCGCCGCAACTGCAAGGCTTACCTAAAGCAGAAACTTTCTGAAAAGGGTACGTATTTCATTGACGTAAATTTGTCTGTCAATTCTTCTTCTTGGGTATTAGATACGGGCTGTGGCTCACACTTATGTAATGATTTGCAGCTAATGACAAGAAGTAGAAAGGTTAGAGCGGGTGAGACCTACCTAAGGATGGGGAATGGTGCAAGAGTTGCTGGTGAAGCCATTGGCACGATGTACTTAAATGTTTTGGATTCTAGTTTTCCTATTGTTTTGAACGATTGTTTATTTTCCGTCTCTTATTAGAAACCTTATTTCTATTCATGTATTAGATATTGAAGGTTTTACTTTTGTTTTTGTAAATTCGATTTGCATTATACAAAAGAATGAAAATTTGATTTGCAAGGGACGGCTATTAAACAACTTGTATGAACTAAATCCAAATGAAATACCTATTAATGTTATATCAGCAAAACGTAAGGAGATAGATCAAAACCCCGCACAACTTTGGCATGCTAGACTAGGTCATGTCTCTTTAAGAATTAAGGATGAACGATTTTGTTAGTGAAGGATTGTTCTCTTTAGAGGACGTGAAATCACTACAAACTTGTGAATCTTGCCTTAAAGGGAAAATGACCAAGTCACCCTACAAAGGGAAAATGGAACGAGCCGAGGGTCTTTTGGATTTGATCCATACAGACGTATGTGGTCTACTGAGTGTTAGTGCGAAGGGTGGATACAACTACTTCGCTACCTTTACCGACGATTATTCTAGTTATGGGTATGTGTACTTGATAAAGTACAAGTCTGAAACATTAGAAAAGTTAAAAGATTTTAGACACGAAGTAGAGAAGCAACTCGGGCGAAGTATTAAGAAGCTACGATCCGATCGTGGTGGAGAATACTTGAGCATCGAGTTCGTTGACTATCTAAAAGAGAATGGAATACAATCTCAATGGACTACACGTGGAACTCCTCCACTTAATGGAGTTTCCGAACGTCGGAATAGAACTTTATTAGATATGGTTCGATCATTGATGGGGTTCACGAACTTACCGGCATACTTGTGTGGTCATGCACTTCGCACTGCCGCGTATTTGCTGAATAGAGTTAACACCAAAGCAGTTAAATCCACACCTTATGAATTTTGGCATTCCCGGAAACCCAACTACAAACATATTAGGATATGGGGTTGTCCCGCTTATGTGAAGCGATTAGTGGGAGATAAGTTGGATAGTAAATCCGACTTGTGCTATCTTGTTGGGTATCCCGAAGACTCAATGGGATACGAATTCTATTATGTCAAGGAAGCAAAGACATTTGTTTCGAGAAATGCCACCTTTTTGGAAACGGAGTTTCTATCCGATAGAAAAGGCAGCATGATAGAACTTGAAGTAGTTCAAGAACCGCAAAGTGAAGTTCAAGCGCAAGAACAAGTAATCGAACCAATACAACCATCCTCTAATATACCTCTTGAACCTACGGTACATAGATCCGAAAGTGTTCGGAAAATGCCGGATAGGTTATTCCTCCACAAAAATGATGAAGATCATGTTGATCTTGGACAAGATCCAAGAACATACAATGAGGCCGTATCAGATGCGGACATGGGACATTGGCTAACTGCCATGAAATCCGAAATGGACTCCATGTACTCCAACAAGGTGTGGACCTTGGTAGATACACCTAAGGGAATTGTTCCCATAGGCTGCAAGTGGATCTATAAGAAGAAAATTGGAGTGGATGGAAAGGTATCGACCTATAAAGCTAGATTGGTAGCGAAAGGATATACTCAAAGGCAAGGTGTTGACTATGAGGAAACTTTTTCGCCAGTCGCGATGTTGATGAATTCCATTAGGATTTTGCTAGCCATAGCTGCGTGGTACGACTACGAGATATGGCAAATGGATGTAAAGACCGCCTTCCTTAATGTGAGACATTGATGAAGAAATTTACATGGGGCAGCCGGAAGGCTTCATATCTTCTGGAAGTGAGCAAAAGATTTGCAAGCTCCAGCGATCCATTTATGGATTAAAACAAGCATCCGGTAGTTAAAACATTAGGTTCGGCTCAACTATCAGAGAGTTTGATTTTCAGAAGAATCCGGAGGAACCTTGTGTATACAAGATGGTTAGTGGGAGGGCAGTGATATTATTAGTGCTTTACGTTGATGACATTCTACTCATTGGGAATGACGTAGGAATTTTGCAACAAAAGAAAGCATGGTTGTCCACACGTTTCTCAATGAAGGATTTGGGAGAAGCATCTTATGTATTAGGAATACGCATCTATAGAGATAGAGCAAGAAAGATGCTTGGCTTATCCCAAAGCATGTACATAGACACCGTTATGAAATATTTTAGCATCGAAGAATCCAAGAAGGGATTCTTGCCGATGTCCCATGGGGTTCGTCTCTTGAAATCTATGTGTCAGCAAACACCTAGTGAAATCGAGGAGATGAAAAGGACGCCTTATGCTTATGCAATAGGAAGCATAATGTATGGCATGCTATGTACGAGACCCGATATTGCGTATGTTGTGAGTGTCACAAGCCGATATCAGTCTAACCCCGGCCCGGCTCACTGGAAGGCCGTGAAAGATATCCTCCAGTACTTACGAAGGACTAAGGATATATTTTTGTTCTATGGGGGTGCCAAGTTGAAATTAGAGGGCTTCACCGACTCTAGTTTTCAATCGGAAGTGGACGACTCAAAGTCGAACTCGTGATTTATATTCACGCTTAATGGTGGTGCATGGAAGAGTTTCCAAGTAAAGAACGACGGTTGATTCCACTAGCGAAGCGGAACTCATTGCAGCGTCCGAAGCTCCAAATGAAGGGACTTGGATAAGGAAGTTCATCCAAGAGTTGGGTGTCATTCCTAATGCTAGTGATTCAGTACCGTCGCACTGTGATAACACCGGAGCCGTGGAGCAAGCTAAGGAGCCGAGATCTCATTAGAAGTCGAAGCATATTCTGAGTAAGTATCATGTGATCCGAGAGATCATTGATAGAGGTGAAGTTAAAGTAGAACGAGTCACCTCGGAAGAGAACGTTGCATACCCCTTCGCGAAGCCTTTACCGAGATCGGTCCACGAGAAACATCGAGAGTCGATGGGATTCCGATACATGGATAGTTGGCTTTTTGTCAAGTGGGAGATTGTTAGAGTAGGTGACCAGCAAGCCAACATGTGGTTGTGGTCTTTCGTATTTATTATGGTAATAAAAAAACCTTTTTCGTATTAATGATAAAACACCTTGGCATTCTATATCTTTGTCCATTTGTCACAAGCATAGATATAGTCCTTACAGTTATTACAAGTACTAGTAATTGATCGTTAGGATTGTGAGATATTTACTTAAGTATTATAATTGTTAAACGTGTTCCTAGTCGAAGGGTACGCCACCAATGAGGATATCGGCCTTTCCCATTAAGAGACTAGCACTAGTGTATGTGTACTGCATCTCATCAGTAAACGGTATTGTGATATCGGCATGCATAAGTGGGTGCTCGTAAGTTCACGAGTTCACTGAACTCCCTCACCCTAGAAATCTCTAAGTGGTTCCCAATAATCGAGTAGAGATATTTGTGGTATAGTTGTACACCATTAGTCCTTATAACCTAGACATCACTGTGACTTCACTAGAGGACCAGCTATATCGTGACTTGTCTCTGAGTTCCACCGAGGACCACCCCAAGGGCCAGTGTTCGTGCAGTCCGAAATCTAGTGGGAGGTCTGTGCATTGTAGTCAGGGATTCGATGGCTAGAATAGTCTTGGATGTCCTGTGTCTTCTTACAGTTTGTAATATCTCTAAGTCTCTGGCCAGAGCTGACTAAGTGATGATTAGAGAATTCGATTTTCTAAGTCATGCACGTAACGATTACAACACTTAGAAGGATCGCACCGTCATTGAACAGATAAAGATGTCTCGATGAACCAATGCCTCTAGTTCAATCGGGACATATGAATCGAAGGGATCGTACTGTACGCTAACTATATCAAAAGGTTCTTGCAGGCGCTTTATTTGTATCTAGGGGATAAAGATGCGTAGTTGCTAGACGCCAATCTTGATTCGTTGGGTGATTAAGATGAAACGAGCTTCATCTTAATCGTAACTCTAAGGGACGATTTTTGACCACAAAGGGTTGTGGGCCCACGGCTAGCTTACACCTGAACCATCCAGGGTCACACTGCTTGTACACATGAGATCTTTGAATAAACGGTCAGAGATAAAAATGGTTTATCTTTGCATGATTGGAAGTCAATATAATTGGTTCCAACATTCGTAATATGGAATTATGAATGAGAATAAGAGAAGGAAAAGAACAAGCGAACATCTTAGTGGACTTTCTAAATCAGGAAGTTTCCAAATTTAGAAAGTGCACTGAATTAGGGTTTCCACTTTTGGAAAGTTGGAAATCGAGAGTTGGCACTCGTAATGACGAGGACATTATAATGATTCCGAAAATGTAATCGTTACAATTTTCGATCATTAAATTGAGAGAAACGAGCGAAAAAAAGACTAACGAACTTAAGTTGTTGGGCCCGGTCCAACTTAAGCCCGTTAGGGCTTTTATGCAAGACACTACTATAAATACTTAATTTATAGGTCTTGCCCAAATACAACACACAAAAACCCTAACCCTAGCCGCTCCCTCTCTCTCGGCCACTCTCCCCACGCGGCCACCATTGCCGTTGTCGCCGCTATCTCGCCGGAATCGGCCATCTCTTGGCCGATTCATATTGGCAGTTCTTCTTTTCTCTTTTCGTTTCTTCAGTTTTATTCTAACTACTTCATGTCTAGTGCCACGTTTTAGTAGATCGAAGTATATGAGGTGAAATCCGAGAGCAGAAAGATCGAAGAATCGAAGAATCGAGGAGCAGCCCTCGAGCTGACGACGCACGCGCTCCCACGCGCCGCCCGAAGACAGCGCGTGATCATCACACACCGCCGTAGCTTTCACCGTCGTCGCCGCTGCATTGCGGTCGCCGCTCCCGGATTGCACGGATTGGTTTCCGTGGAAATCTTGCTTCGTTTCGTGCGCCTACCTCACGCTTCAAGAGGTATTCTCGAATCCGGTATTCGTTTAATTATGATTTAATTAGATTAAAATTACACATGTTCGTTTTCGTAGTACGTTTCGTGAATTTGTATGTTTTGTATGTTTACATGAAATTCATGATTTGCTGCGAGCATGTTGTTTGATTTAAACGCGAGCATGCTAATTGATTTAATTTCAATTAAGTAATTAAGCATGTATGTTGTTTTTAATTTCGCTGGAAGCGCAAAGGTACGCAATTAATTGTTTTCAATTATCCGGCATGTGTTTATGTGTTTTAAATTTGTTTAAATCGCATAAAATTTTTGTTTTCCGCTGCGTACACGTGTCTGATTCCCAACACTAATTGCAGCAAGAAATAAGAATTTCTTACCTTAATAACCGAAAGAAAATGAAGGAAAATCGAAGGGAAGTGCTTCAAAGGTTGATGCCAAGCTCTAGCCAAACTATTTTGATTGTGAAAGAGATGGAGTGGATTTTTTTAAGGGAGATGTGTATTTTCTTTGGTGAATGGTGTTTTAGGCTACTCCAAGTCCATGGTTATAAGAGGACTTTTAAAATGCTTTTTCATTTTCTTTGAAAAACAAGAGATGAGGTGGAAGAGTGGTGGTTTTCCTTCGGTGGAGATGAAAGAGGAAGACAAGTAGGGGGATTAGGTGTTGGAAGAAGAATAAACAAGAGTGACTTTTAATCATACTAAGCAAGTGGCTTTAGGCAAAATGATTAGCATTTGCCAAGTGGAAAGGCATGCAATATTATCTCTAATTTATTTATTTAAAAAATAGAGCTTGCACTAAACACACACATATATACACGGTCACACACATATATATATAAATACACAATATCACCTCACTAAGTCCGCCATACATATATAAAAAATAATTCACATAACTCACGTTATTCATATATATATATATATATATATATATATATATATATATATATATATACTCACGAATTTCACAAATAAATTTCATGTAATCACTTCATTTTGAATAATTAAATAACACATGTAATTATTCACGTAAGTCATATAATTAATATCACGTACTAATATCACCTAATGATTCTCGAGTTAGGAAACAACTCGGGGTAACGTTCGCGCATTTCTTGTTCTCGTTCCCACGTGGCTTCTTCGGGTGTATGGTTTTGCCAAAGGATTTTAACGAATTTTAGGTTCCGGTTTCGAAAGGATTTTGATTTTGGAATCAAGTATTTGGGAAGTTTTCTCTTCGTAGGAAAGATTAGGGTTTAGTTCGATCGGTTCGGTTTTCAATACGTGGTCTGGACTGCGAATGTATTTTTGAAGCGTTGAAATGTGAAAGACATTGTGAAAGTTGGATAAATTGGGTGGTAAGGCAAGTCGGTAGGCTTGAGTACCAATTTTGTCGAGAATTTCGAATGGGCCAATAAATCGCGGTGCTAATTTTCCCTTTTTCCCAAATCGTATAATTCCTTTGAAAGGTGCCACTTTTAAGAATACGGAGTCTCCGACTTCGAATTCGAGGTCTCTCCTTCGAGTGTTGGCATAGCTTTGTTGCCGATCTTGGGCGATTTGCATTTTCTCTCGAGTATTTTGGATTATTTCGACAGTTTGTTGGACTAGGTCGGGACCAAGGAATTTTCTTTCGCCAATGTTGTCCCAATGGAGCGGGGACCTACACTTGCGACCGTAAAGAGCTTCGTAGGGTGCCATTACAATTGATGAGTGAAAGCTATTGTTGTATGCAAACTCGATTAGTGGTAGGCGGGATTCCCGATTTCCTCCAAAGTCGAGAATACAAGCGCGGAGAAGGTCTTCTAAGGTTTTGACAGTTCGTTTGGATTGGCCATCGGTTTGGAGGGTAATAGGCGGTGCTAAAATTTAATCGCGTTCCGAGGGTTTTGTGTAAACTTTTCCGGATCTTTGACGTAAATCGTGGGTCTCGGTCGGAAATAATGGAGAAGGGGACGCCGTGAAGTCGATGTATTTCACGGACGTATAGCTCGGTCAGCTTCTCTAAACTGAAGGTCATTCGGACCGGAAGAAAGTGAGCCGTTTTGGTCAGTCGGGCCACGTCTTTCTTCATTCCAGGCCACCAGTAGAGCTTTTTGAGATCTTGGTACATCTTGATTTCTCCGGGATGGCAAGTGTACATGGTTTGGTGAGCTTCGGTTAAGATTAGTCGGTGAACATTTCGATCGTCGGGGACGTCGATACGATCTTGGAATCGGACGAGACCTTCTTGGATGATTCGGAAGTTTGTATTGGATTCAAGGTTATTGCGAATTTTGATAATTTGTGGATCATTCTGTTTGGCGGATTTGATTGATTCTCCCAAGTTAGGTTGGACTATGAGGGCGTTAATTGATTTGCGGCTAAGTGCGTCGGCAACCACATTTGCTTTGCCGGGGTGGTAGAGTATTTCACAGTCGTAATATTTGACTAGTTCAAGCCATCTTCTTTGTCTCATATTCAAGTCTTTTTGGGTGAAGAAGTATTTCAGGCTCTAGTGATCGGTGTAGATGGTACAGTTTTCACCATAAAGAGAGTGTCGCCAGATCTTAAGTGCGAAAACGACGCCGGCTAATTCGAGGTCGTGGGTTCGTACTCTTTGAGTTGTCGTGAGGCGTAGGCAATGACTTTCCCATTTTGCACGAGTACGGCGCCCAACCCTAATTTCGAGGCGTCGCTGTAGACTATGAATTCTCCGACTTTCTCTGGTAGTGCGAGAATTGGTGCTGATGTGAATCGAGTCTTTAATTCGGTGAAACTGGCGTCGCATTCGGGCGTCTATTGGTACTTAACGTCTTTTCGAGTTAATCGGGTGAGTGGAGAGGCAAGCTTCGAGAAATCCTTTACAAATTTGCGGTAATAGCCGGCTAGTCCAAGGAAGCTTCGAATTTCCTTTGCATTCTTCGGAATTGACCAATTTGACACCGCTTCTATATTTCTAGGATCGACGGAGATTCTCTTTTCTGAAACAATGTGACCAAGGAAAGCCACACTCAATAACCAGAATTCGCATTTGCTGAACTTGGCGTATAGTTGATGCGATTGGAGAGTTTGGAGTACGGTGTGAAGGTGTGCCATATGTTCTTCTTGGGTTTTGGAGTAGATGAGAATGTCGTCGATGAAGAAAATTATGAACTGGTTCATGTAGCACCCCCCTTCTAATCGGGCGATAAATCAAACCGGTTTATCGGAATATTCATTTATCTAGCGGAAGCAAAGGATCTCTTTGTAATTTTTAAAACTTTGGGACGGGACTAAAACGCAATTATAAAAAATTTCTTCTTTGTTTAAAAGTTTTGCATTTTCCGAAAAACTTTCTTAGGATACTTTTGTCGAATAATGACTTCATTTGAAAACAGGTTTCAAGAGGAGGATTTTCGTTCGAGTGCAACACTATCAAACTATCGATTTATGTTCGAAAAGAAATCACAGTTTTAAGAAAGGTATTTTGGTGAGTATTTCGAAAACTACTAGTTGAGACGAGAAAATACCGAAGTTAATCGAGGTACTATTTGATAATAAAAGTTAAGTACGATCCATACCGGATTTGAGTTCAAAAGATACAAAAAGGGAAATACGTAGGTTTAATATTACATCACCAAAAGAAAACCAAAATATTTAGCATCGTTCATAGGTCCTCGTACGACTTCCAAAAAACCCGGGCAAGACCTCGATCCGCTACTCGATCCATTCCAGTGGAGGGTTACTAACATTATTACCGGCAATTAAAAGGCATCTATATGAGCTATAAAGCTCAGTAAGAAATCCGATGAAATATCGAATTTTGAAAATACGTTATATATAATATATAATATTGTATAGCTATCATTACTCACATTCCAAGCAACACAAGCCAAGCGGTTAATCACATAGTTCACGAAAACACATCATTCGCACATAAACACGTATTTATGCAAAATGACTAAAATGCCCTTTTATGAAAATCGTGAAAAACACATTTTTCATTTTATCGGATCCGTGAAAGATTAATTTATGTACCTGAATAATAAACCTGTTACGAGCCCGTTTTCACTATGTGGAATCAAACCACAACATTTCATCCTAGTTGGATACCGGCCCTCTATATCCGAGTTGTTTATTGTCCGGTATTCCATTAATATTCCAAATTTAAAAATCGTGAAATGCATCTTTTTCAAAATCATGATCACTGTAATTATATAATCCACACATAACATCACAAATATCAATCATGTGCCACAAAATCACACAAATATCACAATTTACCACGTATTTATAATTTGGGCAAAATCCCCAAATTCACACACATAAACACACACAACCACACACGACACACACATACACATTCAGCATACACACACACACACGTATTCAGCACACACCCATGCAGCCAACACATTAATACACCACCATTCAATATTCAAGCCATGCTTGTAAAGCAAAGCCATCTTTATCTTTCATTTAATGAACTTATTACCACTTCTAGGTAATAGTTTATTCCAAATAAATTCCAACAGAAATTAAACCACATCCATGCAGTAAATCAAGGTGCACAATCCCATGTTTCGTCATTCATAACATTTATTCAAAGACATGGAAATTAAAGCACAAAATATGATAAATGGCATGCCAAATGTCCTAATTCCGAAATAATAGCAACCCAATTCCAACAATTCCCAAATTAAATCCTAGAGCTTCTAACTGATCCAAGTTTTAGTTTCTGAAATTACTTTAAATTTTCATAAAGTTTCGAATTTTCTTGGAATAAAAAACTAGAAAACAATCCCTTTTTCTTTTAAAAATCCAAAACTCTAATATAACCTTAATTACTTTGAAACCTTTGCAAAGAAAACTTTTTCCACATTTAATACTCGCTGGAAAACAGATTCCAAAATTTAGAAATGAAGATTTTTCAAAAATTACATTTTTGACCCCAAGGTTTCAAGATTTACACATGCAACCACACTAAAAGTTCACAATCCACTTTTTCATGAAAAATTCCTAACCATCTGAAGTTTTAATTCAATAAATTCAGAAAACAAAGTTAAAAGGTTACTTTAGGCAAACATTTTGAAAATTACATACTTTACCCCAAAATCTCTAGATCTATACATGCAAGACCACTAGAAGTTCAAAAATCAATTTTTCATGCAAAACCTCCTTAAATCCGAAAATTTTGTTCAATAAATGCAGAGAACAGATTGGAAAACACATTTAGGACTGACTTGTTGAAAATTACAGATTTGACCCAAAAATCTTTTGATCTACACATGCAACCCCATAAAAGTTAAAAAATTCATATTTCTTGCAACCACTTTTTGAAATCCGAAATGTTCAATGCTTTTGGCCAATAAAACTTGTATCTACCCACTACCATCACAAATGATGCATGCAAGAACAAGAAATCAACACTCAACACATCTTTTCCATTTTTCCCCAAAAAGCCCCAATTTTTTCGAAATCACTCCAAGTCTTTTAAGAAATTTTGAAAAATCTTTTTATACTATTGATACCTCGTAATTTCAGCAAGAAATCAGAATTTCTTACCTTAATGACCGAAAGAAAATGAAAGAAAAATCGAAAGGAAGTGCTTCAAAGGTTGATGCCAAGCTCTAGCCAAACTATTTTGGTTGTGAAAGAGATGGAGTGGATTTTTAAGGAAGATGTGTATTTTTCTTGGTGAATGATGTTGTGGGCTACTCAAAGTCAATGGTTAAATAGGGGACTTTTAAAATGATTTTTCATTTTCTTTGAAAAACAAGGGATGAGATGGAAGAAGGTGAAGAATGGAGGTGGTGGTGATGTTTCGGTGGAATGATGGGAGGCAGGCAAGCAAGGGGGTTTATGTGGAAGAAGAAGGAGAAGGAAGAGTGTAAATTTAGACTATGTGCCATGTGCATTTACTAATTAAATATTTATTTAATTAACCACCTTTTTTACTAACACACACTCACACGGCTATAGACATATACATATATAATATAATATTATATAATAAAGCAAGCTATGCAAAATGGTGTTATATATATATATATATATATATATATATATATATATATATATATATATATATATATATATATATATATATATATATATATATATATATATGAGTAAACTGCAAAAACTACCCCTGTGTTATCTCGAAATAGCGAAAACCCCTCTATAATAAATAAACTAGCAAAAACCCCCCTGTGAAATTTAGTCAAAGGCAGAATCCCCCCTAGCTGATTTTTTAGACTTGAAATGACAAAACTGTCCCTCAAAATGTATTTATATATATACATATTATATGTATATTTATTCTTTTTAATTTGTTTGTTTAGAAATTAAAAAAAATAGTAAACAACTAAATTGATTATTTTTTAAATAAAATAATTAAAATATTTATAAAATATAAGAATTTATTAATTGCAAGACTCCAGGGGTATTTGTGTCTTTTTATATCAAGTCAACCCTCAAATAGTTCCATAGGGGGGTTTTTGCTATTTAAATAATTTCACAGGGGAGGTTTTTGCTAGTTTATTTATCACAGGGGGGTTTTTGCTATTTCGAGATTATACAGGGGTAGTTTTTGCAGTTTACTCATATATATATATATATATATATGTGAATGCTATTAAGCTAGTAAGGGTCTATGTATAGGATAGTCTAGGGTAGTGTATTATCTCATTTAATTAATCAAATATAGCATATAGTACTCCAATTCACATAATTCACATAAATTTGCTAGAAAATAAATCTACCAATTAAATATAGCACCTAAATAATTCACATAATTAAAGTCACGTAAAACTCATGTAAGGAATTTTTTAGTTTGGGAAGATTAGATTCGGGTTTTAGGGTTTTGGAAAGGTGGGGTGTTACAATCTCCCCCCCTTAAAGAAATTTTGTCCCCAAAATTGTTACCTAACCCGAACAATTTTGGGTAACGTTTGCGCATTTCTTCTTCTTGTTCCCACGCGGCTTCTTCGGGTGTATGGTTTTGCCAAAGGATTTTAACGAATTTTAGGTCTCCGTTTCGAAGGGTTTTGGTTTTGGAATCAAGTATATGGGAAGGTTTGTCTTCGTAGGATAGATTAAGGTTTAGTTCGATCGATTCAGTTTTCAATAAGTGGTCTGGACTGCGAATGTGTTTACGCATCATTGAAATGTGAAAGACATTGTGAAACTTGGATAAATTGGGTGGTAAGGTTAGTCGGTAGGCTCGAGTACCAATTTTGTCGAGAATTTCGAATGGACCAATATATGGCGGTGCTAATTTTCCCTTTTTCCCAAATCGCATAATTCCTTTGAAAGGTGCCACTTTTAAGAATATGGAGTCTTCGACTTCGAACTCGAGGTCTCTCCTTCGAGTGTTGGCATAGCTTTTTTGCCAATCTTGGGCGATTCGCATTTTCTCTTGAATATTTTTGATTATTTCTACGGTTTGTTGGACTAGGTCGGGACCAAGGAATTTTCTTTCGCCGATTTCGTCCCAAATGGAGTGGGGACCTACACTTGCGGGCGTAAAGAGCTTCGTAGGGTGCCATTCCAATTGATGAGTGAAAGCTATTGTTGTATGTGAATTCGATTAGTGGGAGGCGGGATTCCCAATTTCCTCCAAAGTCGTGGATGCAAGTGCAGAGAAGATCTTCTAGGGTTTTGATAGTTCGTTCGGATTAGCCGTCGGTTTGGGGGTGATAGGCGGTGCTAAAGTTTAATCGCGTTCCGAGGGTTTTGTGTAAACTTTTCCAGAATTTTGACGTAAATCGAGGGTCTCGGTCGGAGATAATGGAGACGGGGACGCCGTGAAGTCGGACTATTTCACGGACGTATAGTTCGGTCAGCTTCTCTAAACTGAAGGTCATTCGAACCGGAAGAAAGTGAGCCGTTTTGATTAGTCAGTCAACGATCACCCAAATGGCGTCGGATCCCCTTTGGGTCTTCGGAAATCCTTGCACGAAGTCCATTGTGATAGCATTCCATGTTCCGCTTTGACTTGTTGGCATACTAGGCATTTGGAGACGAATCCGGGCACATCTTTCTTCATTCCAGGCCACTGGTAGAGCTTTTTAAGGTCTTGGTACATCTTTGTTTCTCCGGGGTGGCAAGTGTACGTGGTTTGGTGATCTTTAGTTAAGATCAGTCTGCGAACATTTGGATCGTCGGGGACGTAAATACGATTTTCGAATCGGACGAGACCTTCTTCGGTGATTCGGAAGTTTGGATTGGATTCGAGGTTATCGCGAATTTTGAGAATTTGTGGATCATTTTGTTGGGCTGATTTGATTGATTCTCCCAAGTTAGGTTGGACTATGAGGGCGTTGATTGATTTGCAGTTAAGTGCGTCGGCGACCACATTTGCTTGGCCGGGGTGGTAGAGTATCTCGCAGTCGTAATCCTTAACTAGTTCGAGCCATCTTCGTTGCCTCATGTTCATATCTTTTTGGGTGAAGAAGTATTTCAGACTCTTGTGATCGGTGTAGATGGTACACTTTTCACCATAAAGGTAGTGTCGCCAGATCTTGAATGCAAAAACGACGGCGGCTAATTCGAGATCGTGTGTTGGATAATTGCGTTCGTACTCCTTGAGTTGACGTGAGGCGTACCCAATGACTTTCCCATTTTGCATAAGGACGGCGCCCTGACCTAATTTCGAGGCATCACTGTAGACTATGCATTCTCCGACTTTCTCTGATAGTGCGAGGATTGGTGCCGATGTGTGTAGCACCCCCCTTCTAGTCGGGCGATAAATCAAACCGGTTTATCGGAATACTATATACTTAGCGGAAGCAAAAATGATCTCTTTGTAATTCTTAAAACATTGGAATGGGACAAAAATGCAATTATCAAAAATATCTTCTTTAAAAGCTTTGCATTTTTCGAAACTTTCTTAGGTTACTTTAGCCGAATAAAGGTTTCGTTTGGAAATAAGTTTCGTGGGGATGTTTTTCGTTCGAGTGCTACACTATCACTGTCGGTTTTCGGTTCGAGAAGAAATCAGAGTGGAAAGGATATTTTGGTGAATAATTTGAAAATTACTAGTGGAGGCATGATATTAGCAAAATTACGAAACGGATTATATTATAATAGAAGTTAAGTACAATTCATACCGGTAATGAGTTTAAAAGGTATGAAAAGAAAATAGTTAGGTTTAATACTACATCACCAAAAGAAAAACCCAAAACACTTTAGCATCGTTCATAGGTCTTCGTACAACTTCCAACAAAAACCCGGGCAAGACCTCGATTCGCTACTCAATCCATTCCGGTGGAGGATTTCTAACGCTACTACCTGCAATTAAAAGACATCTATATGAGCTATAAAGCTCAGTAAGAAATCCGATTCAATATGGAACTTTGATAATACGTGATATATAATATATAATATTTTATAGAAATCCTTACTCACATTCCGAACAACACAAGACAAACAGTAAATCACGCAATTCACGGAAACACATCATTCACACATAAACACATACTCATGCAAAATGACTAAAATGTCTTTTTTATGAAAATCGTGAAAAACACATTTTTCTTTCTATCGGACCGTGAAAGATTACCTGAATAATAAACCTGTTACGAGCCCGTTTTCACTAAGTGGAATCAAACCACAACATGTCATCCTAGTTGGATACCGGCCCTCTATATCCGAGTTGTTTATTACCCGGTATTCCATTAATCTTTCAATTTAAAAGCCGTTAAATGCAACTTTTCGAAATCATGCTTATGACCCACACATAACATCACAAATATCAATCAAGTGCCACAAAATCACACAAATATCTAAATTTTCCACATATTTATCATTTGGGCAAAAACCCCAAATTCACACACATAAACACACACAACCACACACGGCACACACCACATACACATTCAGCACACACACACACACACACACACACGCATTCAACACACACATATGCAGCCACACATTAAAACATCACCATTTAATATTAAACCATGCTTGTAAAGCAAGCACCCCTTTTTCACCTTTCATTTAATGAACTTATTACCACTTCTAGGTAATGATTCATTCCAATAAATTCTAGCAGCAATAAACACATCCATGCAGCAAATTAAGGTACAAAATCCCAAATCTCATCACTCATAGTTATTCAATCAAAGACATGAAAATAAAAGCACAAAACATAATAAATGACATGCAAAATGTCCTAATTTCGAAATAATAGCAAACAAATTCAAAAAGTTCCCAAATTAAATCCTAGAACTCCTAACTGATCCAAGTTTCAGATTCTGAATTAATTTAAATTTTCACAAAGTTTCGAATTTTCTTGAAATTAAAAACTAGAAAATTCCCTTTTTCTTTTTAAAATCCAAAAGTCTAACCTTAATTACTTTAAAACCTTTGTAAATAAAACTTTTTCCCATTTAATACTTGCTGGAAAACAGATTCCGAAATTTAAAAATGACAGATTTTTTCGGAAATTACAGTTTTAACCCCAAATTGTCAAGAAATACACATGCAATCACACTAAAAGTTCAAAATCCACTTTTTCATGAAAAACCCCTAACAATCTGAAATTTTAATTCAATCAATGCAGAAAACAAAGTTAGAAAGTTACTTTATGCAGACATTTAAAAAATTACATATTTCTCCCCAAAATCTCTAGATCTATACATGCAAGACCACTAGAAGTTCAAAAATCATTTTTTCTTGCAAAACTTCTTTATATCCGAAATTTTGGTTCAATAAATGCCGAAAAACAGATTTGAAAACACATTTAGGACTGACTGCTTAAAAGTTTTAGATTTGACCCAAAAATCTTTAGATCTACACATGCAACCCCATAAAAGTTCCAAAAAATCATTTTTCTTACAAGCCTTTTTTAAATCCGAAATTTTTAATGCTTTTGGCAAATAAAACTTGTATCTACCCACTATCAACATTAAATGATGCATGCAAGAACAAGAAATCAACATTAAACACATATTTTCCATTTTTTCCCCAAAAAGCCCTAATTTTTTGAAATCACTCCAAATCTTTTAGAAAATTTTGAAAACCCTTTTAATACTATTGACGCCATTTAATTGCAGCTAGAAATCGGAATTTCTTACCTTAAAATCGAAGAAAAGAAATCAACCGAAGGAAGAGAGGCTTTCAAACACCAAAATCTAACCAAGCTACTTTGATTGTGAATGAAATGGTGTGAGCTTCAAGGAGGGATGAGTTATTATATCCTGTAAGTAGGCAAGTAGTTTTGATGGTGTTTTTTGTGTAGTCTATAGCAAGGGTTAAATAGGGGACCTTCATTTTTATTTTTTTATTTTCTTGAAAATTTTGAGGTTGAGGTGGAAGAAGAAGAAGCCGATGGTGGAGGTGATGGCTTCGGTGGAGAAGAATGGAGAAGACAAGTAAGGGGTGTATGTGGAAGAAGAAGGAGAAAGGAGGGTGTCTTTTGGGTTACTTTGAGTGTGTGTTTGGGGAATGATTAGGGTGTAAACCCAAGTGTAAAGACATGCACACTTAACACTAATTATTCTATTTAAATAAATACAACTTGTACACTACACACACACAATCCGGACACGCACACACATATATGTATATAAATATACTCAAATACAGAATGCAAGTATTGTATGTATGTATATGCATGCATGAAAATGTATATATGTATGTGCATGTATATACGTGTAACGTGTGTGTGTGTATATATATATATATATATATATATATATATATATATATATATATATATATATATATATATATATATATATATATATATATATATATATATATAATCACACTATATTTATATTTCACATAAGTGACCACATTTCGAAAATAATCTACTAAATAATTAAGATATGCAATTATTCACGAAATTGACGAAATTCCTAGAATCTCAATTTTCGGGAATTTAAATGATACTAAATCACATAAATCACACACATATATCTACTCACGAATTTCACAAAATAAATATCATGAAATCACCATATTAAATAACGCATGTAATTATTCACGTAAGTCACGTAATATCATGTAATAATATTACCTAAGGATTCTCGAGTTAGGAATATTAGTTTCGGGTTTTAGGGTTTTCGGGTGTTGGAAAGGTGGGGTGTTACAATGTAAGTCGAGCCTTTAATTCGGTGAAAATGGCGTCGCATTCGGGCGTCCATTGGTACTTAACATCTTTTCGAGTTAATCGGGTGAGTAAAGAGGCAAGCTTCGAGAAATCTTTGAAAAATTTGCGGTAGTAGCCGGCTAGTCCAAGGAAGCTTCGGATTTCCTTTGCATTCTTCGGAATTGACCAATTTGACATTGCTTCTATATTGCTAGGGTCGACGGAGATTCTTTTTTTCTGAAACAACGTGACCAAGGAAAGCCACGCTCGATAGCCAGAATTCGTATTTGCTGAACTTGGCGTATAGTTGATGCGATCGGAGAGTTTGGAGTACGGTGCGAATGTGTGACATATGCTTTTCTTGGGTTTTGGAGTAGATGAGAATATCGTCGATAAAGACAATTACGAACGGATCCAAGTATTGATGAAAGACTCGGTTCATAAGGTCCATGAAAGCTGCGGGTGCGTTGGTTAGACCGAAGGGCATGACGACGAATTCGTAGTGGCCATATCGGGTTCTAAAAGCTGTTTTGGGGATATCGGATTCTTTGATCTTGAGTTGGTGATAGCCGGATCGGAGACCGATTTTTGAGAAGACAGTTGAGCCTTGGAGTTGGTCGAAAGATCATCGATTCTAGGAAGAGGGCATTTAGTCTTGATTGTGATTTTGTTGACTTCACGGTAATCGATGCAAAGGCGAAGGGATCCGTCTTTCTTTTTGACAAAGAGAACTGGTGCGCCCCACGGGGGATGGCTGGGTCGAACATAACCCTTGTCGAGCAATTCGTGAACTTGATCTTTCAGCTCCTTCAATTCCATCGGCGCAATACGATACGGGGCTTTGGAAATTGGTGTAGCTCCGGGGATGAGATTGATTTCGAACTCAATTTCTCTATCGGGTGGAAGTCCAGGAATGTCATCGGGAAATACATCGGGGAATTCTTGTAACACTGGGATGTCGGATATTTGGGTTTTGGGATCGGATTCAGATTTCAGAATATCCACTAAGTAGCCAGAATGACCCTTGTGAATGAGTTTGACTGCTTTGATTACGCAAATGATTGGAATCAAGGTTTTGGGTGGACTTCGGAATTTTAGGGTTTTGCCGTTTGGAATGGGAAAGATAACTGTTTTTTAGGCACAATCGATTTGGGCTTGGAATTTGGTTAACCAATCTATGCCTAGTATAACTTTGAAGTTTTGGATCGGTAGGAGGATTAAATCGAAATTTATGGGTTGAGTGTGATCTTGGATCGGGTAGTTAGGTACTACTATGTTTGAGCACATTTCTTCGTCGGAGGGAATGAGAATTTGGTATACGTAATTTAGTCGATTCGGTTCAAGATTTAAGTGCGCAATTATGACTTTTGAGATAATGGAATGAGTAGAGCCAGAATCTATTAGATCATATATCGGTTCTTCGAGTATAAATATAGTACCTACTATCATAGACGGGTCTTGCTCGATTTGTTCTTGAGTCATGGCGAACACTCGACCGGGGACGTTTGGTGGAGGTTTCGGACAGTCTCTTACCATGTGTCCGGGTTGATGGCATCGAAAGCAATTCCTCGTTCCTTGTATACATTCTCCGAAGTGACTCTTTCCACACTTTGGGCAGGTTGGCCTTGGCGGCGGTGGCGGTGGTCCGGTTGGTTAGGGGAGGGGTTGCGTTCCTTTTCCTTGGAATGGCGGTTCCCAAAGTTGTTCTTTTTCCATGGGCGTTGGGAATTTGGTGGCGGTCGGCGTTTGTTTTGAATTTCTCCCTCGTCTTGGGCAGCCATGAGTGCTTTGTCTACAAGTTGGCGGAAAGTCGAGGCGTCGGACATACGAATGTCTCTACGGATTTCTGGTTGGAGGCCACGAATGAAATGGTTCTTCTTTTCTTCGGCATCTCGAGTGATGAATGGGGCGTAGAGGCAGCCACGTTCGAAAAGACGGATGTATTCGACCATTGGTAAGTCGCCTTGGCGGAGTTCGAGGAATTCTTTGAGTTTGTGGGCTCGTACGTCTTTTGAGAAATATATTTCGAAGAATTGGACTTTAACATCGGTGCATGGTCGAGTTTCGAGGTTCGTTCCTTCCTTGATTCCTTCCCACCAGTGACGAGATTCATTTCGGAGTAGGAATATGGCACAGTGCACGCGGTCACGGTCGGTCATTTGCATGTAGTCGTATATGACTTCGAGAGATTTGATCCACTCTTCGGAGGAATCGTTCGTATATAGCTTGAGGCACATTATTTTGAGGTGGGGTTTGATAACGTTGGAGAAGTTGTTCGATTTGGCGTTGGTGGTTTTGGGCTTGTTCTCGGATTAAGTTTGAGAGATTATTAATAGTTTGATTGTGGTCTTGTGGTTCATTAGAAGGAGTGCTCGAGTTTCCTCGGGTTATACGTCTCGCCATTAATTCTATATTAATTACCATTAATAAGTAAAGCAAGTAAAACACATAAAGAAAATAATGCACATATATTACCGAATGGTCCGACCCTTGCCTCTCGAGTAGTCTCTAAACCCGTGAAGTTCGTACGAGTATCTATGAACCATGCTCTGATACCACCGTTGTAGCACCCCCCTTCTAATCGTGCGATAAATCGAACCGGTTTATCGGAATATTCATTTATCTAGCGGAAGCAAAGGATTTCTTTGTAATTTTTAAAACTTTGGGACGGGACTAAAACGCAATTATAAAAAAATTCTTCTTTGTTTAAAAGTTTTGCATTTTTCGAAAAACATTCTTAGGATACTTTTGTCGAATAAAGACTTTGTTTGAAAACAAGTTTCAAGAGAGGAGGATTTTCGTTCGAGTGCTACACTATCAAACTATCGATTTATTTTCGGTTCGAAAAGAAATCACAGTTTTTAGAAAGGTATTTTGGTGAGTATTTTGAAAACTACTAGTTGAGACGAGAAAATAACGAAGTTACTAAACGTACTATTTGATAGTAAAAGTTAAGTACGATCCATACCGGATTTGAGTTCAAAGGATACAAAAAGGGAAATACGTAGGTTTAATATTACATCACCAAAAGAAAACCAAAATATTTTGCATCGTTCATAGGTCCTCGTACAACTACCAAAAACCGGGGCAAGACCTCGATCCGCTACTCGATCCATTCCAGTGGAGGGTTACTAACATTATTACCGTCAATTAAAAGTCAACTATATGAGCTATAAAGCTCAGTAAGAAATCCGATGAAATATCGAATTTTGAAAATACGTTATATATAATATATAATATTGTATAGCTATCATTACTCACATTCCAAGCAACACAAGCCAAGCGGTTAATCACATAGTTCACGAAAACACATCATTCGCACATAAACACGTATTTATGCAAAATGACTAAAATGCTCTTTTATGAAAATCGTGAAAAAGACATTTTTCATTTTATCGGATCCGTGAAAGATTAATTTATGTACCTGAATAATAAACCTATTACGAGCCCGTTTTCACTATGTGGAATCAAACCACAACATTTCATCCTAGTTGGATACCGGCCCTCTATATCCGAGTTGTTTATTATCCGGTATTCCATTAATCTTCCAAATTTAAAAACCGTGAAATTCATCTTTTTTCAAAATCATGATCACAATGATTATATAATCCACACATAACATCACAAATATCAATCAAGTGCCATAAAATCGCACAAATATCACAATTTACCACATATTTATAATTTGGGCAAAATCCCCAAATTCACACACATAAACACACACAACCACACATGGCACACACATACACATTCATCACACACACACACACACACACACACACACACACACACACACACACACACACACACACACACACACACACACGTATTCAGCACACACCCATGCAGCCAACACATTAATACACCACCATTCAATATTCAAACCATGCTTGTAAAGCAAAGCCATCTTTATCTTTCATCTAATGAACTTATTACCACTTCTAGGTAATAATTCATTCCGAATAAATTCCAACATCAATTAAACCACATCCATGCAGTAAATCAAGGTGCACATTCCCATGTTTCGTCATTCGTAAACATTTATTCAAAGACATGGAAATTAAAGCACAAAATATGATAAATGGCATGCGAAATGTCCTAATTCCAAAATAATAGCAAACCAATTCCAAACATTCCCAAATTAAATCCTAACTGATCCAAGTTTTAATTTCTGAAATTGTTTTAAATTTTCATAAAGTTTCGAATTTTCCTAGAATTAAAAACTAGAAAACAAAATCCCTTTTTCTTTTAAAAATCCAAAAGTCTAACATAACCTTAATTACTTTGAAACCTTTGGAAAGAAAACTTTTTCCCCATTTAATACTTGCTGGAAAACATATTCTAAATTTTAGAAGTGACAATTTTTTTAGAAATTACAGTTTTGACCCCAAAGTTTCAAGATTTACACATGCAACCACACTAAAAGTTCAAAATCCACTTTTTCATGAAAAAACCCCTAACCATCTGAAGTTTTAATTCAATAAATGCAGACAACGAAGTTAAAAAGTTACTTTAGGCAAAAATTTCGAAAATTACATACTTTATCCCAAAATCTCTAGATCTGTACATGCAAGACCACTAGAAGTTCAAAAATCAATTTTTCTTGCAAAACCTCCTTAAATCCGAACATTTTGTTCAATAAATGCAGAGATAAATTGGAAAACACATTTAGGACTGATTGTTGAAAATTACAGATTTGACCCAAAATCTTTCGATCTACACATGCAACCCCATAAAAGTTCAAAAATTCATATTTCTTGCAACCTCTTTTTGAAATCCGAAATTTTCAATGCTTTTGGCCAATAAAACTTGTATCTACCCACTACAAATATAAATTTTGAAAACTCTTTTTATTCAATTGATACCTCGTAATTGCAGCACGCAAGAAATCAGAATTTCTTACCTTAATGACCGAAAGAAAATGAAGGAAAAATCGAAGGGAAGTGCTTCAAAGGTTGATGCGAAGCTCTAGCCAAACTATTTTGATTGTGAAAGAGATGGAGTGGATTTTTAAGGAAGATGTGTATTTTTCTTGGTGAATGATGTTGTAGGCTACTCAAAGTACATGGTTAAATAGGGGACTTTTTAAATGATTTTTCATTTTCTTTGAAAAACAAGGGATGAGGTGGAAGAAGGTGAAGAATGGAGGTGGTGGTGATGTTTCGGTGGAATGATGGGAGGAAGACAAGCAAGGGGGTTTATGTGGAAGAAGAAGGAGAAGGAAGAGTGTAAAATTAGACTATGTGCCATGTGCATTTACTAATTAAATATTTATTTAATTAACCACCTTTTTTACTAACACACATTCACACGGCTATATACATATACATATATAATATAATATTATATAATAAAGCAAGCTATGCAAAATGGTGTTATATATATATATATATATATATATATATATATATATATATATATATATATATATATATATATATATATATATATATATATATATATATGTGTGTGTGTGTGTGTGTGTATGTATACATGTATGCTATCAAGTAAGGGTCTATGTATAGGATAGTCTATGGTAGTGTATTATCTCATTTAATTAATCAAATATAGCATATAGTAGTCCAATTCACATAATTCACATAAATTTGCTAGAAAATAAATCTACCAATTAAATATAGCACATAAATAATTCACATAGTTTGTAATCTCTAAGTCTCGGGCAAGAGCTGACTAAGTGATGATTAGAGAATTCAATTCTCTAAGTCATGCACGTAACGATTACAACACTTAGAACGATCGCACAGTCATTGAACTACTAATGAGGTCTCGATGAACCAATGCCTCTAGTTCAATCGGGACATATGAATCGAAAGGATCGTACTGTACGTTAACTATATCAAAAGGTTCTTGGAGGCACTTCATTTGTATCTAGGGAATCATGACGCGTAGTTGCTAGACGCCAATCTTGATTCATCTTAATCGTAACTCTAAGGGACGAGTTTTGACCACAAAGGGTTGTGGGCCCACGGCTAGCTTACACCTGAACCATCGAGGGTCACACTGCTCGTGCACATGAGATCTTTGAATAAATGGTCAGAGATAAAAATGTTTAATCTTTGAATGATTGGAAGTCAATATGATTGAGTCAAACATTCATAATTTGGAATTATGAATGAGAATAAGAAAAGGAAAAGAATAGACGAACATCTTAGTGGACTTTCTAAATCGGGAAGTTTCCACATTTATAAAGTGCACTGAATTACGGTTTCCACTTTTAGAAAGTTGAAATCAAGCATTGGCACTCGTAATGACGAGGACATTATAATGATTCCGAAAATGTTATCATTAGAATTTTCCGATCATTCAATTTAGAGAGACGAGCGAGTAAAGAAATAACGAACTTAAGCTGTTGGGCCCGGTCCAACTTAAGCCCGTTAGGGCTTTTATAAAAGACACTATAAATACTTGATTTATAGGTGTTGCACAACACACAACACATCTAAAAAACCCTAGCCGCTAGCCCCTGTCTCTCTCGGCCAAACTCGCTCACAACCGCCGCCATCGCCGCCGTTTCACCGCCGGAAATCGGCCTCCCTTGGCCGATTATTGTGGTAGTTCTTTTCCTATTTTCTATTCTTCCATTTATTCTAACTATTGCGTGTCTAGTGCCACATTTTAGTTGATCGAAGTATACGAGGTGAAATGCGAGAGGAGGAAGATCGAAGAATCGAAGAACTGAGGAGCAGCCCCCAAGTCGACGTCGCACGTGCTCCCACGCGCCGCCCGAAGACAACGCATGATCCTCACGCGCCGCCGTAGCTTGCACTGCCGCCGTCGCTGCTTCGCCGTTGCCGCTCTCGGATTGCACGGAATGGTTTCCGTGGCAATCTTGCTTCGTTTCGTGCGCCAACATCACGCTTTAAGAGTTAATTCTCAAATCTGGTTTTCATTAGATATTAATTTAATTAGATTCAATTATTTATGTTCGTTTTCGTATTACGTTTCGTGAATTTGTATGTTTTGTATATTCAGATGAAATTTATGATTTACTGGGAGCACGTTAAATGATTTAATGCTCTAATAATAATAATAATAATAATAATAATAATAATAATAATAATAATAATAATAATAATAATAATAATAATAATAATAATAATAATAATAATAATAATAATAATAATAATAATAATAATAATAATAATAATAATAATAATAATAATAATAATAATAATAATAATAATAATAATAATAATAATAATAGTAGTAATAATAATAATAATAATAATAATAATAATAATATTAATAATAATAATAATAATAATAATAATAATAATAATAATAATAATAATAATAATAACAATAACAATAATAATAACAATAACAATAAATAATAACAATAATAATAATAATAATAATAATAATAATAATAATAATAATAATAATAATAATAATAATATTAATAATAATAATAATAATAATAATAATAATAATAATAATAATAATAATAACAATAACAATAATAATAACAATAACAATAAATAATAACAATAATAATAATAATAATAATAATAATAATAATAATAATAATAATAATAATAATAATAATAATAATAATAATAATAATAATAATAATAATAATAATAATAATAATAATAATAATAATAATAATAATAATAATAATAATAATAATAATAATAATAATAATAATAATAATAATAATAATAATAATAATAATAATAATAATAATAATAATAATAATAATAATAATAATAATAATAATAATAATAATAATAATAATAATAATAATAATAATAATAATAATAATAATAATAATAATAATAATAATAATAATAATAATAATAATTATTATAATAATAATAATAATAATAATAATAATAATAATAATAATAATAATAATAATAATAATAATAATAATAATAATAATAATAATAATAATAATAATAATAATAATAATAATAATAATAATAATAATAATAATAATAATAATAATAATAATAATAATAATAATAATAATAATAATAATAATAATAATAATAATAATAATAATAATAATAATAATAATAATAATAATAATAATAATAATAATAATAATAATAATAATAATAATAATAATAATAATAATAATAATAATAATAATAATAATAATAATAATAATAATAATAATAATAATAATAATAATAATAATAATAATAATAATAATAATAATAATAATAATAATAATAATAATAATAATAATAATAATAATAATAATAATAATAATAATAATAATAATAATAATAATAATAATAATAATAATAATAATAATAATAATAATAATAATAATAATAATAATAATAATAATAATAATAATAATAATAATAATAATAATAATAATAATAATAATAATAATAATAATAATAATAATAATAATAATAATAATAATAATAATAAGAATGCTTAAAGGAAAGCAAGAATGTTTGGCTCCAAGCTAATTCCATAAGGAAGAGGGTAAATAAATAAAAAATCCAAATTAAAAAAATAATAATAAAAAAATAAAAATAATAAAAACAAATTAAAAAAATTATAAAAATAATAATAATAATAATAATAATAATAATAATAATAATAATAATAATAATAATAATAATAATAATAATAATAATAATAATAATAATAATAATAATAATAATAATAATAATAATAATAATAATAATAATAATAATAATAATAATAATAATAATAATAATAATAATAATAATAATAATAATAATAATAATAATAATAATAATAATAATAATAATAATAATAATAATAATAATAATAATAATAATAATAATAATAATAATAATAATAATAATAATAATAATAATAATAATAATAATAATAATAATAATAATAATAATAATAATAATAATAATAATAATAATAATAATAATAATAATAATAATATAATAATAATAATAATAATAATAATAATAATAATAATAATAATAATAATAATAATAATAATAATAATAATAATAATAATAATAATAATAATAATAATAATAATAATAATAATAATAATAATAATAATAATAATAATAATAATAATAATAATAATAATAATAATAATAATAATAATAATAATAATAATAATAATAATAATAATAATAATAATAATAATAATAATAATAATAATAATAATAATAATAATAATAATAATAATAATAATAATAATAATAATAATAATAATAATAATAATAATAATAATAATAATAATAATAATAATAATAATAATAATAATAATAATAATAATAATAATAATAATAATAATAATAATAATAATAATAATAATAATAATAATAATAATAATAATAATAATAATAATAATAATAATAATAATAATAATAATAATAATAATAATAATGCTTAAAGGAAAGCAAGAATGTTTGGCTCCAAGCTAATTCCATAAGGAAGAGGGTAAATAAATAAAAAATCCAAATTAAAAAAATAATAATAAAAAAATAAAAATAATAAAAACAAATTAAAAAAATTATAAAAATAATAATAATAATAATAATAATAATAATAATAATAATAATAATAATAATAATAATAATAATAATAATAATAATAATAATAATAATAATAATAAGAATAATAATAATAATAATAATGATAAATAATGATAAATAATAATAATAATAATAATAATAATAATAATAATAATAATAATAATAATAATAATAATAATAATAAAAATAATAATAATAATAATAATAATAATAATAATAATAATAATAATAATAATAATAATAATAATAATAATAATAATAATAATAATAATAATAATAATAATAATAATAATAATAATAATAATAATAATAATAATAATAATAATAATAATAATAATAATAATAATAATAATAATAATAATAATAATAATAATAATAATAATAATAATAATAATAATAATAATAATAATAATAATAATAATAATAATAATAATAATAATAATAATAATAATAATAATAATAATAATAATAATAATAATAATAATAATAATAATAATAATAATAATAATAATAATAATAATAATAAAAATAATAATAATAATAATAATAATAATAATAATAATAATAATAATAACAATAATAATAATAATAATAATAATAATAATAATAATAATAATAATAATAATAATAATAATAATAATAATAATAATAATAATAATAATAATAAAAGTAAAAAATTCTATAAGAATAAGAATAATGCTTATCTCAAAGCTATGCCAAAAGGAAAGTAAAAATGCATAGCTTGAAGCTAATGGCAAAAGCAAAGTAAGAATCTTTAGCTTAGCTCGAAACTAATGCCTAATGGAAAGTAAGAATGATTGCATCCTAGCTAATTCCATAAAGAGGAGGGTAAAAAAAATTAAAAAATAAAAAATGAAAATTATAAAAAATTAAAAAAATAAAAATAATAATCTAAAAAATTAAAGAGTAAATAAAATAAATAAATAAAATAGTAAATAAATATAATTTTAAAAAATAAATATAAACATTCCATTAGAAGAGGAATAATGCTTAACTCGACGCTAATTCCAAAAGGAAACTAAGAATGCTCAGCTCAAAGCTAATGTAAAAAAGAAAGTAAGAATTCTTAGTACAATGTAATTCCATACGGAGAGGAATAATGCTTTGCTCGAAACTAATGCCAAAAGAAAATTTAGAATGCTTAGCTCGAAGCTAGTGCTAAAAGGAAAGTAAGAATGCTGAACACAAGCCTATTTCATAAGGAGAGGAAGAATGCATAGCTCGAAGCTAATGCCTAAAGTAAAGAAAGAATGCCTAACTAGCGCAAGCTAATTCCATAAGGAGAGGAATAATGTTTGGCTCGAAGCTAATGTCAAAAGGAAAGTAAGAATGGTTAACTCGAAGCAAATGACAAAAGGAAAGTAAGAATGCATAGCTCCAAGCTAATTCCATAACGAGGAAGGTAAAAAAAAAATTAAAAAATAATAATAATGTAAAAAAAAAATATCCATGAGATGAGGAATAATGTTTAGCTCGAAGCTAATGCCAAAAGGAAAGTAAGAATGATTAGCACGAAGCTAATGCCAAAAGGAAGGTAAGAATGCTTAGCTCAAACCTAATGCCAAAAGGAAAGTAAGAATGCTTAGCACAAGCTAATAAAATAAGGATAAGAATAATGCTTAGCTCGAAGCTTATTCGAAAAAGAAACTGAGAATGCTTAGCTCCAAGCTAATGCCAAACAGAAAGTAAGAATCCTTAGAACAAGGTAATTCCATAAGAAGATGAATAATGCTTGGCTCGAAACTAATGCCAAAAGGAAAGTAAGAATGCTGAGCACAAACTACTTCCATAAGGAGAGGAATAATGCATAATTCGAAACCTACTGCCAAAAGCAAATTTAGAATGCTTACCACAAGCTAATTCCATAAGGAGAGGAGTAATGCTTAGTTCGAAGCTAATGCCAAAAGGAAAGTAAGAATGCATAGCTCGAAGCTAATGTTAAATAGAAAAGTAAGAATGCTAAGTTCCAAGCTAATTCCATAAGGATGAGGGTAAAAAAAATGAAAAATAAATCAAATAAAAAATAAATTTTAAAAAACAAATAATAAAAACAAAAAAATTAAAATTAAAAGTAAATAAATGAAAAAAAAAAAAAAAAAAAAAAAAAAAACCAAAACATTCCATGAGAAGAGGAATAATGCTTAGCTCGAAGATAATGTCGAAAAGAAAGTAAGAATGCTTAGCACGAAGCTAATGCCACAAGGAAAGTAAGAATGCTTAGCACAAGCTAATTCCAGAAGGATAGAAATAATGCTTAGCTCGAAGCTAATTCCAAACTTAAAGTAAGAATGCTTAGCTCCAAGCTAATGCCAAAAGGAAAGTAAGAATGCTTAGCACAAGTTAATTCCATAAGGAATGGAATAATGCTTGGCTCGAAAAAAATAGAAAGTAAGAATGCTTAGCTCGAAGCTAATGCCAAAAGAAAAAGTAAGAGAGTTGAGCACAAGCTAATTCCATAAGGAAATGAAGAATGCTTAGCTCGAAACTAATGCCAAAAGAAAAGTAAGAATGCTTAGCACAAGCTAATGCCAAAAGGAAAGTAAGAATGCTTAACTCGAAACTAATGCCAAAAAGAAGAATGCATAGCTCAAAGCTAATGCCAAACGCAGAGTAAGAATGCTTAGCTCCTAGCTAATGCCAAAAAGGAAAGTAAGAATGCTTAGAACAAGGTAATTCCATAAGGAGAGGAATAATGTCTGGCTCGAAACTAATGCCAAAAGGAAAGTAAGAATGTTTAGCTCCAAGCTAATTCCATAAGGAGATGAAGAATGCATAGCTCAAAGCTAATGCCAAAAGCAAAGTAAGAATGCCTAGCACAATCTAATTCTATAAGGAGACTGATGATGGCCAATGTAGCATTCTATGGGGTCATGGAAATATTTGAGATTGGATTTCATTGGTAGGCCGTGACCCAACTTTATCATGTTCAATGGGCTCAAAATTAGGTCAAAGCCTCAAGAGTAGGTATGACTTATAAATGCTCAAGATTCTCCACCATAGAAGGTACGCTTTAATTTACAGACACTACACACTCCTACACACACTAAATCACATGATCAAATCACAGATCTCACATCGTCTTCTTCTCTATTTCGTTTTCCTATCATTTTACTCTCTCTTGAACTATTTCCCCAATTAACTTGAGCATTGGAGGGTCTCCCCAGGGCTCAGGCCCCGGAATTTCAGGTGAACGGAGCAATTTTCCGACGATCGAGATCGTGGAAGGTGTTCGAGAAGATCCAATGTTGATGGTGGTTAAATCAATCTCCATCAAATGAAGCTATCTGTGGGTAATTCCGATTGAGCATAAGACGTGAGGGTCATCGATAAACAGAGAAAATTCTTATACACCGATTCTCTTATATTCCTATTCACGAGTTTATGAAATTTAATGACATGTTTATGGATGTTCAGGATATATACTCGTTCGCCAAAATATTCCTTACGCCAAGGGTTATCGACTCCCTGGGGTTTACTGTTCCCCCTAAACATTTCGTTCGCCAAGGGTTATTGACTCCCTGGGTTTACTGTTCCCCCTAAACATTTCGTTCCCCAAGGGTCATCGACTTCCTGGGGGCTTACCTCTGCCCCCAAAATATTTCGTTCGCCAAGGGTTATCGACTCCCTGGGGGCCTAACTCCCCCCCGAAATATTATATTATTAACCGCTATCAAGCCATCCCATGTGCATAAAAATAAAAACACATGCGATCAAAATGTAGGTTCGAAATCCTCAATGATCAAAATTAACGGTTCAATGTCTTGGGGACGCCCCAAAAACATATTATCTATGGGGTTGAAAATCCCAGAGGTGATCGGCCGAGCTCTTAAACCGAGCCGACCCCCAGAATATTGGTCTTCCATTTTATGGTCTTCAATTATCCGATCTCCTCTCTTATTGAACTTCTTAAATGGTCCCCGTTTATTGGTCTTATATGACATTCACTTATTGATTCTCACATGGTGTTCGGTTATTGGATTTCTACTATGGATTTCGGACTTCTATTTATAGTCTCTAGTGAACCACTACATTTGGATCACTAGAGACTAGGGGGAGTATATGATGATGGTCAATTTAGGATTCTATTGGGCTCATGTAAAAATCTTTGAGATTGGATTTCATTGGTGGGCCATGACCCTACTTTATCATATTTAATGGGCTCAAAATTAGGTCAAAGCTTCAATTATAGGTATAACTTCTAAATACTCCAGATTCTCCACCATAGAAGGTACGCTTTATTTTACACACATTACACACTCCTACACACACTAAATTACACGATTAAATCACGGATCTCACATCGTCTTCTTCTCTATTTCATTTTCCTATCATTTTACTCTCTCTTGAACTATTTCCCCAGTTAACTTGAGCGTCAGAGGGTCTCCCCGGAGCTCAGGCCCCGGGATTTCAGGTGAATGGAGCAATTTTCCGACGATCGAGATCGTGGAAGGTGTTCGAGAAGAGCCAATGTTGATGGTGATTAAATCGACCTCCATCAGAGAGGAATAATGCTTAGCTCGAAGCAAATGCCAAAAGCAAAGTAAGAATGCTTAGCACAAGCTAATTCCATAAGGAGAGGAATAATGCCTAGCTCGTGTTAGAGTAGGTGACCAACAAGCCAACATGTGGTTATGGTCTTTCCATTTATTCTTGTAATAAATAAACCTTTTTCGTATTAATGATAAAAACACCTTGGCATTCTATATCTTTGTCTCTTTGTCACAAACATAGATATAGTCCTTACAGTTATTACAAGTACTAGTAATTGATCATTAGGGTCGTCACATATTTACTTAAGTATTATAACTGTTAAACGTGTTCCTAGTCAAAGGGTTATGCCACCAATAAGGATATCGGCCTTTCCCATTAAGAGACTAGCACTTAGTGTATGTGTAATGCATCTCATCAGTAACAGTATTGTGATATCGGCATGCATAAGTGGGTGCTCGTAAGTTGACGAGTTCACTGAACTCTCTCATCCTAGAAATATCTAAGTGGTTCCCAATAATCGAGTGAAGATATATGTGGTATAGTTGTACACCATTAGTCCTTATAACCTAGACATCACCGTGACTTCACTAGAGGACCAGCTGTATCGTGACCTGTCCCTGAGTTCCACCGAGGACCGCCCTAAGGGCCAGTGTTCGTGCAGTCCGAAATCTAGTGGGAGGTCTGTGCATTGTAGTCGGGCATTCGATCGCTAGAATAGTCTTGGATGTCATGTGTGTTCTTATAGTTTGTAATCTCTCTAAGTCTCTAGCCATAGCTGACAAGGTGATGATTAGAGAATTCGATTCTCTAAGTCATGCACGTAACGATTACAACACTTAGAACGATCGCACAGTCATTGAACTACTAAGGAGGTCTCGATGAACCAATGCCTCTAGTTCAATCGGGACATATGAATCGAAGGGATCGTACTGTACGCTAACTATATCAAAAGGTTCTTGCAGGCACTTCATTTGTATATAGGGAATCATGACGCTTAGTTGCTAGACGCCATTCTTGATTCGTTGGGTGATTAAGGTGAAACGAGCTTCATCTTAATCGTAACTCTAAGGGACGATTTTTGACCACAAACGATTTTTGACCACAAAGGATTTTTTGACCACAAAGGGTCACACTGCACGTGCGCATGAGATCTTTGAATAAACGGTCAAAGGTAAAAAGGGTTTATCTTTTCATGATTGGAAGTCAATATGATTGGGTGCAACATTCGAAATTTGGAATTATGAATGAGAATAAGAAAAGGAAAAGAATAGGCGAACATCTTAGTGGACTTTCTAAATCGGGAAGTTTCAAAATTTAGAAAGTGCACTGAATTAGGGTTTCCACTTTTAGAAAGTTGGAAATTGAGAATCTGCGCTCGTAATGATGCGGACATTATAATGATTCCGAAAATGTAATTGTTGCAATTTTCCGATCATCGAATTGAGAGAGACGAGCAAGTAAAAGAACTAACGAACTTAAGCTGTTGGGCCCGGTCCGACTTAAGCCCGTTAGGGTTTCATGCAAGACACTATAAATACTTGATATATAGGTCTTGCACAAACACAACACACGAACAAAACCCTAGCCACTCCACTCTCTCTCTCGACCATCTTCTCTCGCGGCCACCAGTGCCGTCGCCGCCGCCAACTCGCCGGAATCGGCCACCCCTTGGCCGATCTTATTGGTAGATTCTTTTTCCTTTCGTTCTTTCCATTTTATTCTAACTACTTCGTGTCTAGTGCCACGTTTTAGTAGATCGAAGTATACGAGGTGAAATCCGAGAGGAGGAAGATCGAAGAATCGAGAAGCAGTCCCACGAGCGACGACGCACGCGCTCCCACGCGCCGCCTGAAAGACAGCGCGTGAGTCACACGCGCCGCCGTAGCTCGCCTTGCCGTTGCTGCCGTTTCGCCGTTGCTACCCCGGATTGCACGGATTGGTTTCCGTGGAAATCAAGCTTTGCTTAGTGCACCTACCTCACGCTTCAAGAGGTAAAGTTTCGAATCCATTGTCGTTCGATTCATTTTCGTTTAAATTAATATATGCAAGTTCGTTTTAATAAGAAGCTTGTATGATTTTATGTGTCTACATGAAATTGGTTTTTATTATTGCGAGCATGATTATTTGATTTAAACGCGAGCATGCTACTTGATTTAATTTCTATTAAGTAATTAAGCATGTATATTGTTTTTAATGTCGCTGGAAGCGCAAAGGTACACAATTAATTGTTTTCAATTATCGGGCATGTGTATATGTGTTTTAAATTTGTTCAATTCGCATAAATTTTTTGTTTTCCGTTACGTACACGTGTCCGATTCCCAACAATTGTATCAGAGCTCGTTGCGCAATTAATTGCGTTTGTTTTTATATGCTATGATTTTATGCATGTTCGATTTATTAACGTAGCGATTGTTGTATTATGTAATTGGGAGTTCTCGTAAGTTTAAAATATTTTTGAAATATTGTTTAGAATTTTTCCAACTTTAAAATTTTTTAATTGGAAAATCGGATATGAAATTATTTTTATAACATCGGTTTTTAATTATTCGGATCGAACTAGTCGAACCGGCCGGTTCGATGGTTGTGCACGATCCAATTGACCGAATCCACGTGGATTCGGGTCGGTCAGACCGGTTCTCGGTCCGACTGACCCGGCCCAGTGATTTGGCTCAATTGGACCGGGCAGAACCGGACTGTTTCGGTCCGAACCGGTCAGACCGGTCGAGCCGAACCGGTTGACTGAAAATAATTTTTTTTTTTTTTTCAGATTTCTAAAATTAAACTTAAAACAAATTGATTTTAATTTTTGGAAAATTATTTTCAATAGATCCCAATTAGATAATCGAGTCAACAATCATCTATTTTAGTAAATAGGTGTAAGATTAATTAATTAATTTAAATTGTTAAATTGATTTCAATTAATAGAACACATATATAATATTGATTATAGTTCAACTTAATTAATAGTACCTCAACATTATTTGAATGATTTATGCTAGTTGAGGTTCTATAATTATTTTGAAAAACCCGATAATTAATTAATGTAATTAATTATGTAGTTAGGTTGTATGTTCCTTTTAGGACAATATGCGTTTCCATATACCTTTAGAGAACATAGATATAAGAATCACATAGACCAATCCGAACCTTCTGATGAGATAAAAAAAATTTAATTAAAAATCCATCATTCTTAATTTAATTAAGAATTATTTCAATCTATAAAGAAAAATCAATTTGTTGAAATTTTCTTTCCTTCTGCCAACGGTTGAATTATGTGTAGCCCTTTACTGTAGTGCAGTAAGCCGTGTTAGCGGGGAGTGCTATGGTAAAGTTAGCAGTAATTCAATTAACATAACGATGAAGATAGCCATAGAAAAGGGTTATGCTAGATTAACGTGGTCGGCTAGATTAACTAGGGACTACATTACTTTGGCATAATCAAGTTCTTTGAGCATCTTTGATTGGTAGGTTAGACTTGACACACGACGATTTTGAATTCGCGAGATTAACTTAGGTCATTATCAAGTGCGAGGAAAATTAATTTAGGGTCATATTGTGGATATGATTGATTGTGATCTACCTTTGGGAAAATATAATTGGGCTAGATTAACTACGGGTTATATTTGTCTACTGGACCTAAAGCCCATTAAGAAAAATTAGTTTTCTCGTTTGTCTACTAGAGGGAAGTGGAACTCGATAAAATTAGTGGGAGAATAATTAAATAACATAAGGCCAAACATTTAATTGTAACAATCATTTAACGCGAAACTCTAATAATCCTCTTCTCTAAACCTCTCAGATAATCATGTCTAAGAATCCCATAATGTCAATCCTCGACAATAAACTCAATGGCCCAAATTACCTAGATTGGTTGCATAGTCTTAAGGCTGTGCTAACCGTTGAGCGGCGTCTCTATGTTCTTAACAAGAGACTTCCTGCCACTATACCTGCCACAGCGACTGATGCTGAAAAAGAAACTTATGAAGCATTGAAGAAAGATGACACTCATGCTAGGTGTTATATAATAGCCGCCATGGAGCCCGCGCTTGCCAGGAAATACGAGTCTCACTTACATGCTTTCGATATAAAGGCTCATCTCGATAGCATGTATAGTGAGAATATTAGGGCATCGAGGTACGTTGCTACAAAGGAGTTGATCACGGCGAGACTGCGCGAAGGGACTTCGGTCCACGAGCACTGTCTCAAAATGATCAATCTCCTTGAAAAGCTAGTGAATCACGATGTCACCCTCCCGGCCGAGCTCTTGTTCGATTTGATCCTGTTGTCTCTTCCTAGTTCCTATGAATCGTTCATAGTGAACTTCAACATGAACAAACTTGATCCTCCCTTGGATGAGTTCATGAACATGTTGGTCAGCTTCGAGTCCACCATTTAAAAAGAGAAGTATGTTCTCGTTGCTGCTAAAGAAGAGTTCTTCCCAAAAGAAGAGAAATGAAAGAGTTCCCTTTCCAAACAGCAAGTTCGAAGTGGGTGAAGGTAGTGGGGTCCCCAAGGCAAAAGTCAGCAAGCAAGTTGATGATGCTTGCCATCATTATGGAAAGAAAGGACATTGGCGCTGCAACTGCAAGGCTTACCTAAACAGAAAAGTTCTGAAAAGGGTACGTATTTCATTGACGTAAATTTGTCTGTCAATTCTTCTTCTTGGGTATTGGATACGGGTTGTGGCTCACACTTATGAAATGATTTGCAGCTCATGACAAGAAGTAGAAAGCTTAGAGCGGGTGAGACCTACCTAAGGATGGGGAATGGAGCAAGAGTTGTTGCTGAAGCCATTGGCACTATTTACTTAAATGTTTTGGATTCTAGTTTTCCTATTGTTTTGAACAATTGTTTTTTTGTTCCGTCTCTAATTAGAAACCTTATTTCTATTCATGTATTAGATATTGAAGGATTTACTTTTGTTTTTGGAAATTCAATTTGCATTATACAAAATAATAAAAATTTAATTTGCAAGGGACGACTATTAAACAACTTGTATGAACTAAATCCAAATGAAATACCTATTAATGTTATGTCACCAAAACGTAAGGAGATAGATCAAAACCCCGCACAACGTTGGCACGCTAGATTAGGTCATGTCTCTTTAAGGAGGATGAACGATTTTGTTAGTGAAGGATTGTTCTCTTTGGAGGACGTGAAATCACTACAAACTTGTGAATCTTTGACTTAAAGGGAAAATGACCAAGTCACCCTACAAAGGGAAAATGGAACGAGCCGAGGGTCTTTTGGATTTGATCCATACTGACGTATGTGGTCCACTAAGTGTTAGTGCAAAGGGTGGATACAACTACTTCGCTACCTTTACCGACGATTATTCTAGGTATGGGTACGTGTACCTGTTGAAGTACAATTCCGAAACATTTGAAAGGTTCAAAGATTTTAGACACGAAGTAGAGAAGCAACTCGGACGAAGTATTAAGAAGCTGCGATCCAATTGTGGTGGAGAATACTTGACCATCGAGTTCATTGACTATCTAAAAGAGAATGGAATACAATCTCAATGGACTCCACCTGGAACTCCTCAACTCAATGGACTTTCCGAACGTCGGAATATAACTTTATTAGATATGGTTCGATCAATGATGGGGTTCACGAACTTACCAGCATACTTGTGGGGTCATGCTCTTCGCACTGCCGCGTATTTGCTGAATAGAGTTAACACCAAAGCAGTTAAATCCACACTTTATGAACTTTGGCATTCCCGGAAACCCAACTTCAAACATATTAGGATATGGGTTGTCCCGCTTATGTGAAGCGATTAGTGGGAGATAAGTTGGATAGTAAATCCGACTTGTGCTACTTTGTGGGGTATCCCGAAGACTCAATGGGATACGAATTCTATTATGTCAAGGAAGCAAAGACGTTTGTTCCGAGAAATGCCACCTTTTTGGAAAGGGAGTTTCTATCCGATAGAAAACGCATCATGATAGAACTTGAAGTAGTTCAAGAACCGCAAAGTGAAGTTCAAGCGCAAGAACAAGTAATCGAACCAATACAACAATCCTCTAATATACCTCCTGTACCTACGGTACTTAGATCCGAAAGAGTTCGGAAAATGCGGGATAGGTTATTCCTCCTCGAGAATGATGAAGATCATGTTGATGTTGGACAAGATCCAAGAACATACAATGAGGCCGTATCGGATGCGGACATGGGACATTGGCTAACTGCCATGAAATCCGAAATGGACTCCATGTACTCCAAGAAGGTGTGGACCTTGGTAGATCCACCTAAGGGAATTGTTCACATAGGCTGCAAGTGGATCTATAAGAAGAAAATTGGAATGGATGGAAAGGTATCGACCTATAAAGCTAGATTGGTAGCGAAAGGATATACTCAAAGGCAAGGTGTTGACTATGAGGAAACTTTTTCGCCAGTCGCGATGTTGAAGTCCATTAGGATTTTGCTGGCCATAGCTGCGTGGTACGACTACGAGATATGGCAAATGGATGTGAAGACCGCCTTCATTAATGGAGACATTCAGGAAGAAATTTACATGGCGCAGCCGGAAGGCGTCATATCTTCTGGTAGTGAGCAAAAGGTTTGCAAGCTCCAGCGATCCATTTATGGATTGAATCAAGCATCCCGTAGTTGGAACATTAGGTTCGACTCAACTATCAAGGAGTTTGATCTTGAGAAGAATCCGGAGGAACCTTGTGTATACAAGAAGGTTAGTGGGAGGGCAGTAATATATTTAGTGCTTTACGTTGATGACATTCTGCTCATTGGGAATGATGTAGGAATGTAGCAACAAACGAAAGCATGGTTGTCCACACGTTTCTCAATGAAGGATTTGGGAGAAGCATCTTATGTATTGGGAATACGCATCTATAGAGATAGAGCAAAAAAGATGCTTGGCTTATCCCAAAGCCTGTACATAGACACCGTTATGAAACGGTTTACCATGGAAGAATCCAAGAAGGGATTCTTGCCAATGTCCCATGGGGTTCGTCTCTCGAAATCTATGTGTTCGCAAACACCTAGTGATATCGAGGAGATGAAAATGACACCTTATGCTTCTGCAATAGGGAGCATAATGTATGGCATGATATGTACGAGACCCGATATTGCATATGTTGTGAGTGTCACAAGCCGATATCAGTCTAATCCCCGACCCGGCTCATTGGAAGGCCGTGAAAGATATCCTTAAGTACTTACGAAGGACTAAGGATATATTTTTGGTTTATGGGGGTGCCGAGTTGAAATTAGAAGGCTTCACCAACTCTAGTTTTCAATGGGATGTGGACGACTCAAAGTCGAACTCGGGATTTATATTCACGCTTAATGGTGGTGCCGTGTGTTGGAAGAGATCCAAGCAAAGCACGACGGCCGATTCCACTACCGAAGCGGAATACATTGCAGCGTCCGAAGCTGCAAAAGAAGGGACTTGGATAAGGAAGTTCGTCCAAGAGTGGGGTGTCATTCCTAATGCTAGTGATCCAGTACCGTTGTACTGTGATAGCACCGGAGCCGTGGCGCAAGCTAAAGAGCCGAGATCTCATCAGAAGTCGAAGCATATTCTGAGAAAGTATCATGTGATCCGAGAGATCATTGATAGAGGTGAAGTTAAGGTAGAACGAGTCACCTCGGAAGAGAACGTTGCAGACCCCTTCACGAAGCCTTTACCGAGATTGGTCCACGAGAAACATCGAGAGTCGATGGGATTGCGATTCATGGGTAGTTGGCTTTAGGTCAAGTGGGAGATTGTTAGAGTAGGTGACCAACAAGCCAACATGTGGCTGTGGTCTTTCGTATTTATTATGGTAATAAACGAACCTTTTTCCGTATTAATGATAAAACACCTTGGCATTCTATATCTTTGTCCCTTTGTCACAAGCATAGATATAGTCCTTACAGTTATTACAAGTACTAGTAATTGATCATTAGGATCGTGAGATATTTACTTAAGTATTATAAGTGTTAAACGTGTTCCTAGTCGAAGGGTTAGGCCACCAATGAGGATATCGACCTTTCCCATTAAGAGACTAGCACTTAGTGTATGTGTACTGCATCTCATCAATAAACGGTATTGTGATATCGGCATGCATAAGTGGGTGCTCGTAAGTTCACGAGTTCACTGAACTCCCTCATCCTAGAAATCTCTAAGTGGTTCCCAATAATCGAGTAGAGATCTCTGTGGTATAGTTGTACACCATTAGTCCTTATGACCTAGACATCACCGTGACTTCACTAGAGGACCACATGTATCATGACCTGTCCCTGAGTTCTACAGAGGACCGCCCCAAGAGATAGTGTTCGTACAGTCCGAAATCTAGTGGGAGGTCTGTGCATTGTTGTCGGGGATTCAATCGCTAGAATAGTCTTGGGTGTCCTGTGTGTTCTTATAGTTTGTAATCTCTCTAAGTCTCTGGCCTGAGCTGACTAAGTGATGATTAGAGAATTCGATTCTCTAAGTCATGCACGTAACGATTACAACACTTAGAACGATCGCACAGTTATTGAACTACTAAGGAGGTCTCGATGAACCAATGCCTCTACTTCAATCAGGACATATGAATCGAAGGGATCGTACTGTACGCTAACTATATCAAAGGTTCTTGCAAGCACTTCATTTATATCTAGGGAATCATGATGCGTAGTTGCTAGACGTCAATCTTGATTCGTTGGGTGATTAAAGTGAAACGAGCTTCATCTTAATCGTAACTCTAAGGGACGAGTTTTGACCACAAAGGGTTGTGGGCCCACGTCTAGCATACACATGAACTATCGAGGGTCACACTGCTCATGCACATGAGATCTTTGAATAAACGGTCAAAGGTAAAAATAGTTTATCTTTGCATGATTGGAAGTCAATATGATTGGGTCCAACATTCGTAATTTGGAATTATGAATGAGACTAAGAAAAGGAAAAGAATAGGCGAACATCTTAGTGGACTTTCTAAATCGGGAAGTTTCCAAATTTAGAAAGTGCACTGAATTAGGGTTTCCACTATTAGAAAGTTGGAAATTGAGAATTGGCGCTCGTAATGACGAGGACATTATAATGATTTCGAAAATGTAATTGTTACAATTTTCTGATCATCGAATTGAGAGAGACAGCAAGTAAAATAACTAACGAACTTAAGTTGTTAGGCCCGGTCCGACTTAAGCCCATTAGGGTTTTATGCAAGACACTATAAATACTTTATTTATAGGTCTTGGACAAACACAACACACGAACAAAACCCTAGCCGCTCCACTCTCTCTCTTGGCCATCTTCTCCCGCGGCCACAACCGCTGTCGCCGCCGCCAACTCGCCGAAATCGGCCACCCCTTGGCCGATCCTATTGGTAGATTCTTTTTCCTTTCGTTCTTTCCGTTTTATTCTAACTACTTCGTATCTAGTGCCACGTTGATCGAAGTATAAGAGGTGAAATCCGAGAAGAGGAAGACCGAAGATCGAAAAGCTGTCCCACCAGCCGATGATGCACGCGCTCCCACGCGCTGCCCGAAAGACAGCGCGTGAGTCACACGCGCCGCCGTAGCTCGCCTTGCCGCTGCTGTCGTTTCGCCGTTGGTGCCCCAGATTGCACGGATTGGTTTCCGTGGCATTCCAGCTTTGCTTAGTGTGCCTACCTCACGCTTCAAGAGGTAAAGTTTCGAATCCATTGTCGTTCGATTCGTTTTCGTTTAAATTAATATATGCATGTTCGTTTTATTAAGAAGCTTGTATGATTTTATGTGTCTACATGAAATTGGTTTTTATCATTGCGAGCATGATTATTTGATTTAAACGCGAGCATGCTAGTTGATTTAATTTCAATTAAGTAATTAAGCATGTATGTTGTTTTTAATTTCGCTGGAAGCACAAAGGTACGCAATTAATTGTTTTCAATTATCGGGCATGTGTTTATGTGTTTTAAATTTGTTTAATTTGCATAAAATTATTGTTTTCCGCTCCGTACACGTGTGCGATTCCCAACAATGATTAGAGAATTTGATTCTCTAAGTCATGCACGTAACGATTACAACACTTAGAACGATCGCACAATCATTGAACTACTAAGGAGGTCTCGATGAACCAATGCCTCTTGTTCAATCGGGACATATGAATCGACGGGATCGTACTGTTCGTTAACTATATCAAAAGGTTCTTGCAGGCACTTCATTTGTATCAAGGGAATCATGACGCATAGTTGCTAGACGCCAATCTTGATTCGTTGGGTGATTAAGGTGAAACGAGCTTCATCTTAATCGTAAATCTGATGGACGAGTTTTGACCACACAGGGTTGTGGGCCCACGGCTAGCTTACACCTGAACCATCGAGGGTCACACTGTTCGTGCACATGAGATCTTTGAATAAACGGTCAGAGATAAAAATGTTTTATCTTTGCATGATTGGAAGTCAATATGATTGAGTCCAACATTCGTAATTTGGAATTATGAATGCGAATAAGAAAAGGAAAAGAATAGGCGAACATCTTAGTGGACTTTCTAAATCGGGAAGTTTCCAAATTTAGAAAGTGCACTGAATTAGGGTTTCCATTTTTAGAAATTTGGAAATCGAGCGTTGGCACTCTTAATGACGAGGACATTATAATGATTCTGAAAATGTAATCGTTACAATTTTCCGATCATTGAATTGAGAGAAACGAGAGAGTAAAGAACTAACGAACTTAAGATGTTGGACCCGGTCCAACTTAAGCCGTTAGGACTTTTATACAAGACACTATAAATACTTGATTTATAGGTCTTGCACAACACACAACACATCTCACAAACCCTAGCTGCTCGCCCCTCTCTCTCTCTCGGCCAAACGCACTCACGGCCGCCGCCGTCGCCGCCGTTCCACCGCCGAAAATCGGCCTCCCTTGGCCGATTATTTTGGTAGTTCTTTTCCTCTTTTCTATTCTTCCGTTTATTCTAACTATTGCGTATCTACACTATGCCAAAATGAACGACTGGCGACGAAATTTGGCAACAGAATAAGATATTTGGTGACGATTTTTCGAGACTTGCGACGAAAAAAATTGGTCGCCAAATCTGACAAAAAACGTCGCCAAACGCCCCGTCAGAAAGCCTGCGACAAAATATCATTTCCGACGCAAGGTTTGCTGACTAATCTGAGAAATCGTCGCCAAATTCGTATTTTCCGAAAAAAAATATTTTTTTAATCCTCGCGACGGATCCCATACTTTCGTCGCGTAATGTTTGCGACAAATTGTTATTCCGTCGCCAAATTCAACGACGTTTGTTCTGATTTCGTCGCTAAGTGTGAAAATGTGTTTGCTACTAATAATAATTTTCGTCGCAAGGTGCACAACTTATTTGGGACGATGTGTTTATTTGATTCGTCGCAAGCTAGTCATTGCTTTTGTTTGCGACTATTGTATATTTTAGTCGCAAAGTTTTTTGTTTATATTAAATTCTGCTTAATTTAAATTTTCAATTGACGAATTCTACCTGTAGCTGTTGTAAAAAAAACTAAACACTTATATCAAAAATATTAAAACCAAACCAAATTTACGGATTAAATATCAAAAGGTAGCACACAAACATAAATTCAAAAAGTACACAAAAACTTAAAAGCATATAATGTAGTGTTTCAAACTTTAATTCAAAAAGCAAACAAACTTCATCCCTTTTTATACTCCACCATCATTAGAAGGAGTCAATGTCGAGGCTTGTAGTCCAAAACGCCCGACCAAGGTGTTCACAATTTCTCGGGTTTCACTCTATAGTCTAAAGTTCTGTAGTTGGAATACCGGCCCCTTCGTATTCCCGTGTCTACTCGACCGATAGCCATGTTAAGATTCTGACTTTCCTATACCTGACCGTGCAATACCATAAATGAGAAATCATTCGACTCCAATAATATAACCATGTTAGATCGAACTTGCAAAACACATAACCACATAACTAACAAACATATACATAGCATTTTATTCCTTACAGTTTCTTATTCAAATAACTCACATAATCAAATAAACACATGAATAAACATTTACGTATCATATACAAGAGACGGGGATTATCATATTATTTCATATAACCACTTTCACAGTTATAACATACCAATGTAATTATCTTAAATGCATCGTTCATACGTTTTCTAGGTTATACATTTATGTTAACGTATAAGCATACGATAACTATAATAGCACATACTCACATAATACATGAAATTCAAATCCACATACTCCATTCCAAAGAACTATAAAGAAATCGTATCAGCTTTGCAATCTAATCACATTAAGATTCCAAAACAATTTACAATTAAACCTTAATGATGAACTTCAAATTACTTAAACGAACCTATACCCTTATCAGTCCTAAATCAATCGAGAGGTATCCATAAATAGAACTATGTCCTCTAAATAATGTCCTAACAACTCTTTTCAGTCACAGTACTATATTTTAGAAAATCTGGCAGCTTTGGTACTTCAACTTTGAAAATTCATATATCTTAAACCGTACATACAAAGCTTATGAAATTTTCACAAAATGTTCACATATATGTTAATTATACCATATTAAAACAGTTCAGTAAAATACCTATCCATGGGAGAGAAATAATTAATTTAGTACAGTAACACCAGCAGAATTTCAGAACAGAGCATTAAACTTTATAATTTCAAATAAATCATTATTTCAACCAAAGACAATGAAATTTCACTGAGAATCAGATTTATAAGTTTATAATCATATCCAGTTAGAATCGCATGAATCAGGCTAAGATAGAATCTAATTTAACACACAATTCATAGATGACTCAGAAATTGTGCAATTTCGGAAAACGGTTCATAACTTGATCAATATAATTCCCATATACGCATACCATATATCAAAACGAAGCTAACAGAAACATCTACATGCACAATTAATCTCATAATTTTCATAAAATAAATCATCGATGAAACATGCACTGGAAGCTGAGGCTACGAATCTGAAATTCGAACTAGGATTCATTGAAATCTATATTTCTTGACCTAGACCCCTAAATCCGATTCCTAAACATATAAATCAATTAAACACAGAAACATCATCTTATTACTTAAGGAAATCCCAAGCTCCAATCAGCTTAGCTCTAACACTCAGAAAAAAAAAAAAGAACTAAAAAAAAAAGAACAAGGCAATGGGGCCGCAGACCCCCATTTATACCAAGATTATATACAAAAACTAAATTAAAGTTGAGCATGTACGAAGTGTAAATCAAGAGTTTGCTCATATTTACGTAATAATTTTAAATAGTAGCCACTCTTCATTCACACAATTATTTTCAATTTCAATGGAGTTTGAAAAATTATTCACACAATATTTTCGAAAATAACACGAGAACTTGGAAATCTATAACTTGCCTAAACTCTACAACCTGTTGTTCACCACTTAACAACCAATTTTATTAGGATTTCAAACCAAAGAAAAAAAAAATTAGGGCAAGAAAGATTACCTTTTTGTGGTTGTTGAGGGCTAGCTAGAGAGGAGGAAGTTACAAAGGCCTAGATACAGATGAACGAGGCCGAAGGGAGAAGATGAAGGTGGCCGCCTTATAGAGCTGGCCAGATATTGACAAAACAACGAGGACGGCGGAGAGCGGGAGGCGAAGGCGCAGGCCGGACGACGGAGGCGGAGACGGAGGGCAGAGGGCGGACGGAGGCGGAGGCGGAGGCAGTGGGGGAGGCGCTGGCGGAGGGTGGGCTGTGACAGATTGAAAGAGAGATTGAGAGAAACGAAGAAGAAAAGAGTTAGAGAAGAGAGGAAATAGAATTAGGGTCTGTCTTGTAATTAAAATTTTGGCGACGATTTATACAAAATCGTAGCAAACTGAGACGAAAACGAATCTCTTTGCGACGTTTTATAAGCTTTCGAAGCAAATTAAAAAAAAAAAAAAAAAAAAAAAAAAAACTAAATAGACTTGCGACGTTTTTATAGGGACCGTCGCTACAAAAGGGGGGAATTTTTTCACTAATTATTTTGGCGACGATTAATACACTATAGTCGCAAAAAATAATTAGAATTTAAAAAAAAAAAAGTTTAACATGCGACGTTTCGTACAATTTCGTCGCTAAGAATTAATATTATTTAATATTTTCACTTTATAACGCTACGTTTATAAAATTCGTCGCCAACCCAATTAAATGTTTTTTTTTGACAATTACACTAGCGACGTATACATTATATTCGTCGCAAAGGTACAAATATTAAATTACAAAATATATTATTCGTGCGTCGTTTATATAATGACGTCGCTACGAGAGGGCTTTTTATTTTTTATTTTTCGTTTGCGACATTTTTGGAATTATAGTCGCGAGTTAGCGACGATTTATATTTTCTTCGCGAGAGTAAACACCAAAATCATAATTTCCAACATCTTGCGACGTTTTTTTAATTTAAATCGTCGCAATGCCGCAACGATTCATAAATAGTCGCCAAAAAAAACGTCGCCAGTGAGCTGTTTTGGCCTAGTGCTAGTGCCACGTTTTAGTAGATCGAATTATACGAGGTGAAATCCGAGGGGAGGAAGATCGAAGAATCGAAGAACCGAGGAGCAGCCCCCGAGCCGACGACACACGCGCTCCCATGCACCACTCGAAGATAGCGCGTGATCCTTACGCGCCGCCGTCGCTGCTTCGCCGTAGCCGCTCCCGGATTCACGGATTGGTTTCCGTGGCAATCTTGCATCGTTTCGTACGCCAACCTCACGCTTCAAGAGGTAATTCTCGAATCCTGTATTCGTTAGATATTAATTTAATTAGATTAAATTATGTATGTTCGTTTTCGTAGTACGTTTCGTGAATTTGTATGTTTTGTATATTCACATGAAATTTACCATTTACTGCGAGCACGTTAAATGATTTAATGCGAGCATGCTAATTGATTTACTGTCGATTAAATTAATTCGCATGATTGTCGTTTTTTAATTTCGATGGAAGCGCAAAGGTACGCAATTAATTGTTTAATTAATATCGGGCATGTGATTATGTGATTTAAATTTGTTTAATTAGCATAAAATTTTTGTTTTCCGCTGCGTACACGTGTCCGATTCCCAACAGTGGTATCAAAGCTCATTGCGCAATTAATTGCGTTTTTATATGTTATGCTTATTTTGATGCATGTTCGATTTATTAAAGTTGTGATTGTTGTATTATTTAATTGGGTGTTGTCGAAAGTTTAAAATATGCTTGAAATATTGTTTAGAATTTTTCCAGCTTTAAAATTGGAAAATTGGATCTGAAATTTAATTCAAAATTGTCGGTTTTTAATTTGTTCGGATCGAACCGGTCGAACCGGCCGGTCCGATGGTTCTACTCGATCCAATTGACCGAATCCACGTGGATTCGGGTCGGTCAGGCCGGTTCTCGGTCCGACTGACCCAACCCACTGATTTGGGTCAACTGGACCGGTCAGAACCGGACCGTTTCGGTCCGAACGCGTCAGACCGAACCGGTTCACTAAAAAAAACAATTATTTCAGATTTCTAAAATTAAACTTAAAACAAATTGATTTTAATTTTTGGAAAATTATTTTCAATTAATCTCAATTAGATAATCGAATCAACAATCATCTATTTATGTAAATAGGTGCTGGATTAAATAATTAGTTTAAATTGTTAAATTGATTTTAATTAATAGAACACACATATAATATTGATTATACTTCAACTTAATTACTAGTTCCTCAACATTATTTGATTAATTTATGCTAGTTGAGGTCCTATAATTATTTTGAAAACCCGATAATTAATTATATTGTTAGGTCGTATGTTCCTCTTAGGACAATATGTGCTTCCATATACCTTTAGAGAACATAGATGTAGGAATCACATAGACCAATCCGAACCTTCTGGTGAGATAAAACTTTTTCTAAAAATCCCTCATTCTTAATCTAATTAAGAATTATTTCAAGCTATAAAGGAAAACCAATTTGTTGAATTTTTCTTTCCTTCTGCCAACGATTGAATTATGTGTAGCCCTTTACTATAGTAAAGTAAGCCGTGTTAGCGGGGAGTGCTATGGTAAAGTAAGTTGTAATTCAATTGACATAACGATGAAGGTAGCCATAGAAAAGGTTATGCTAGATTAAAGTGGTCGGCTAGATTAACTAGGGACTGCATTAGTTTGGCATAATTAAGTTCTATGAGCATGTTTGATTGGTAGGTTACACTTGACACACGACGAATTTGAATTCGCGAGATTAACGTAGGTCATTATCAAGTGTGAGGAAAATTAATTTAGGTTCATATAAAGGATATGATTGATTGTGATCTACCTTTGGGCAAATAAAATCGGGCTAGATTAACTATGGGTTATGTTTGTCTATTGGACCTAAAGCCCATTAAAGAAAAATTGGTTTTCTCGTTTGTCTACTAGAGGGAAATGGAACTCGATAAAATTAGTTGGAGAACAATTAAATAACATAAGTCCAAACATTTAATTGTAAAATTCATTTAATACGAATCTCTAATAATCCTCTTCTCTAAACCTCTCAGATAATCATGTCTAAGAATCCCATAATGTCAATCCGCGACAATAAACTTAATGGCCCTAATTACCTAGATTGGTTGTGTAATCTTAACCTTGCGCTAACCGTTGAGGGGCGTCTCTATATCCTTAAAGAGAGACTTCATGCCACTATACCCGACACTGCGACCGATGCTGAAAAGGAAACTTATGAAGCATGGAAGAAACACGACACTCATGCTAGGTGCTATATGATAGCCGCCATGGAGCCCGCGCTTGCGAGGAAATATGAGTCTCACAAACATGCTTTCGATATCAAGGCTCATCTCGATAGCATGTATAGTGAGAATATTAGGACATCGAGGTACGCTGCTACAAAGGAGTTGATCACTACGAGACTGCGCGAAGGGACTTCGGTCCACAAGTACTGTCTCAAAATGAACACTCTCCTTGATAAGCTAGTGAATCTCGATGTCACCCTCCCCGCCGAGCTCTCGTTGGATTTGATCCTGTTGTCTCTTCCTAGTTCCTATGAATCATTCATAGTGAACTTCAACATGAACAAACTAGATCCTCCGTTGGATGAGTTAATGAACATGTTGGTCAGTTTCGAGTCCACCGTTAAGAAAGAGAAGTCTATTCTCGTTGCTGCTACTTCTGGAAAGAAGAGTTTTTTCTAAAAGAAAAGAAAGGAAATAGTTCCCATCCCAAACAGCAACTACGAAGTGAGTGAAGGTAGTAGGGGCCCCAAGGCAAAGGTCAGCAAGCAAGTTGATAACGCTTGCCATCATTGTGGCAAGAAAGGACATTGGCACCGCAACTGCAAGGCTTACTGTTGAGTGTAGATATTACACTCAATACGTTTACTTTACGTGGATTTTTTGTTTAGATTTAATTATATTTGTGCTTTAATTGATTGATTTTGTGTTTTATAGGTGAAAAACGAGAATTAGGTGGCCATGAAGGAAAAAAGATCAAAAAGAAAGGAAAAAGTTGCAAATAAGAAAACAAATCAAATTGGAAGAAGGAACTCCGAATTAGGTGATTTTGGCGGCATTGGAAAGCTAATTTCAAGGGCTATAATTCTTATTTACACAACATTCCAAAATACGGAATCCAACATGGCACACATCGACGAACAAATCCTGATGGGGGAAAGTGGCGGAAATTGATTCCTATTAGGTTTCTACTACTTCCTTATCAAGAAAAGCCTATAAAAGCAACAAGTCTCTACACCATAAGCACGAAATTTTACACCACAAAACGCGAAGAACGAAGATCAACGAAGACTCAAGCATAGTTTTTCTTATTTATTTTATTTATTCTATTTTGCTTATCATAAGAATTACGAGTAGCTAAACCTTTTAATCTAGGATTTTATTGGAACCCTATGTGGTGATTCGAACCTATTTTTATAATATTATGCAAGTTTAAATTCCATGATTATTTCTTCTATTTGATCTTATTTAGCGCATGAACCTAGCTAATTTATGTTGCTATGTGTTATTGTTAGAATTGATTGACAGATCGTTTTAATAATTAGAACATGGATAGAAGAGCCTTCGAGTAGTTTTCACCGGATGAGTGTGTCAATTGCATGTGGTGTCATAGACATTCAGATATCACCTTAGGTAGCCGTTTACGAGACTTGTTATTTAATGCTTTATTCATAATTGGTTTGCATAGACATATAGAGAATCGTTTATGAATAATAGACTCATAATACACGCGACAGCGGGTTATGAGTAATTGAGTGTCTCGAGTTAATAATCGGGAATCGTAACTGGCATGATAGAGGATTAATTGGTGATGAATTATCGCATATGGGGAAGATAAAATCCTAGATCCGTTTTTATTGATATATTCTCGTGTTTATTTGCTTTCATAATTAGATTAATTATTTAGTTGATTGAATTTGACAACCTTGCGTAGGCTGGATAAAAATCATAATTGTTAGAATTTGGTACTTAGGATTAGATAATTTGAGTATTCCCTGTGGGATCGACATCTGACTCTCACGAGTTCACTTTTACTACTTGTTTGCGATACGTGCACTTGCGTGTTAGGTATTTAGCCCAACAAGTTTTTGGCGCCGTTGCCGGGGAATACGGCTAAATTATCTATTTATTCTAATATCAAATTTGAGCAATTTTTCTTACTTCATCCATTTAATTTTTATTTTTATTTTTATTTTAAATTTTTACTTTTTGTTGATTTTGTTTCATGTCTGATTACAATGTCCGGGCACCTCAAACGGGATATGAATGGCTTCCATCGGACGAATACCTCCAAAACACCTATGATATGCCTCCGTTTTGTTCAGCATGTGGTGGAAATCATTATTCCGATCAATGTTGGGGATCACCAACAGCGACGAATTTCGACGAAATTACTAACGCAGGTTATTGGAACACTTACACCAACAACACATACGAACAAAGCTTTCAAGACCAAGATTTGAACGAGTTTCAACATAGAGAGCCACAATTTGATGATTTTCAAAATTATTATCCAATGCAGCAGCAGCAGACCACTGATGAACAAGTTGATTTGGTATCCCTCATTGTCGAATTCATGAAGTCTACTCAAGCATCATTTTGAAACATGGAGATACAACTGGAAGAGATGACACTCAAATTAAAATCTGAATCTCTTGAAAATATTCCAGACGAAATCGGCAATGGTTATATCAAAGAAAATTCGGGTGAAGCCTGCGGTGAGAAAAATCTTCCATGTCCTGAAAATAGTGTCGATATGAGAGAAATTGAAATTACGAAGACACTTGAGCATGATGAATCTGAGAAGGCAATCGAGCTAAACCACGAAGATGCCTCAAAACAAGAGAAGAAGGAGATGGATGTAATGATTGAAGATATTCTAGTTGTGGACCCTGTCGTTGATCTAAATGTGGATTTGAAGGCATCAATAGTGGTTGATGAGAAGGCTAATGTTTTTGAGGTGGAGGTTATACGCGGACTGGAGATTTTTATCTACCGATTTGAGGGAGCGGATGACGAACATCCTATCTTGGTATTGTACCGATTTCTTATTAACAAATAAGGGTACCAACTAAGGTGGATGTGGACACTGGCATATTGCAACCCTGTCCATGCATTGGTTGAAAAAGATGTAGTAAAGAAAACGGATGGATGTGCAATCTACAAGGCTTTGGATTGGACATAACAGTTTTAAGAAGCAAAGTCTGGCTGAAGACTTAAAACATAGCGCTTCTCGGGAGGCAACCCGAGCTTTACTATTTTTCATATTTTTCTTTTATTTTATGTTTTATTTTTATTTTCATAGGCATGCATTCTAATTAATTTATTTGATTTCTTATTTTTAAGGTCGGAATTGCGATCGGGACGGTCATCCGAGAGACATAGAGGGCATCTTCGCAAGAGGAAAATCAGATTTCTTTCCTACAAATTCTCACACCCCGAGGATAACGATTCCGACTAAATCAGGTGTTTTCTATCCTTAAACTTTGTGCTAATTTCGTTGAGGGCAACGGAAATTTTAAGTTTGGGGGTGAAAAAACATGTTTTTTTTGTGCAAATTATTTGTTTTAGTTTGCATGCATTAGGTTTTATTTATTTTTATTGCTTTTATCGTTTTTTCCGGAATAAAAAAAAATAATTGCTTGAGTCGAACGCATCGATGAGTTATAATGATGAGAGATGATCAATGTTTGATGATGAGATTACTTGTTTTGTGTGATAAGGATTAGATGTTTGTTTAGCTTTCGATTCAACGGAACTTAGAAAAGAATTATTGCTAGGAATCACACTTTGTGCATTGCTTTAGTTGAATGTTTTGTATTTTAAATTTGGAGTTAATTTGTGTTAGATCATGCTATGTTCGGTTTTAGACCTCACCTTACGAAATTTATGATACGAAGTATTGAGAAGTGAGTGATTTGGGATATGATTTGGGATATGATTTGGGCCTTCTTTGAACCGTTTGAGCCTTTCAAGCCGACATTTTATCGAAATTATCATTAGAACCTTGATTTGAGCCTCGGAGAAAAGGTGTTCTTTCTTTTAGCCAAAGTGTATAAGGCAGAAAGGTAGAGATTTTTGAAAAATTAACCCTTGGAGTTCGGTCGAAATTTTTTATAAGGTCCTTCTTTTTCGAAAAAAAAAAAAAAAAGACAAATATATATGCTTCTATAATAAAAAAAAAAAAAAAAAAAAAAAAAAAAAAAAAGAGAAAAAGAAGAAGAAGGGAGAAGTAAGGACTAGTTGTTGAATTGTTTTGAAAGCTCGATCCATTGTCTTAAGAGCAAAAGTTGAGAGGTTTGAACTCTTAAGAATCGAGTTTATTAAAGTCCTTAGAGGTGAATTGATTGTTTCAAACGCCTATCTTTCAAATTTCTGCATAATCACCTCAATTCAAGAAGAATAGCCACATATACCCAGATTTCCTACCTCAAACCAAATAGCCTAACAATTGAAAGCCAAAAAGCCCCAATGATCCCAATAGCTTAATGTTCGATATTAGTAGAGTAGAATATTTTGGTGAGTACTTGGAGTCAAACATATACATGTAAGCATAAGTTTTTCCTATCTTTAATTTACAAATATTGGATGCTTGAAGCAATTGCATGATTTGTGGTTTTTTTGCTATGGTAAGTGACTAAGTGCTTTTGAGTTTTGAGCTTGCGAATGCCTAAAAATTTTCATTATAATTACAAGTTCTGAAAACGTGAAGTTGGTCATTAATCTACGTGATGAGATGCGGTAGTTGAGTTTTTTGCTTACGATTTGATTTTGCTTGAGGACAAGCAAAAGTTCAAGTTTGGGGGTGTGTTGAGTGTAGATATTAAACTCAATACGTTTACTTTACGTGGATCTTTTGTTTAGATTTAATTATATTTGTTCTTTAATGGATTGATTTTGTGTTTTATATGTGAAAACGAGAATTAGGTGGCCATGAAGGAAAAAAGATCAAAAAGAAAGAAAAAGTTGCAAATAAGGAAACAAATCAAATTGGAAGAAGGAATCTCGCCACAGCTTTCACAGTGTCCACCATTTTGAACATATCCCTCTCATACGAACTCCGAATTAGGTGATTTCGGCGGCATTGGAAAGCCAATTTCAAGGGCTATAATTCTTATTTACACACCATTCCAAAATTCGGACTCCAACATGGCACAAATCGACGAACAAATCATGATGGGGGAAAGTGGCGGAAATTGATTCCTATTAGGTTTCTACTACTTCCTTATCAAGAAAAGCCTATAAAAGCAACAAGTCTCTACACCATAAGCACGAAATTTTACACCATAAAATGCGAAAAACGAAGATCTAACGAAGACGCAAGCATAGTTTTTCTTATTTATTTTATTTATTCTATTTTGTTTATCATAAGAATTACGAGTAGCTAAGTTTTTAATCTAGGATTTTATTTGAACCCTATGTGGTGATTCGAACCTATTTTTCTAATATTATGCAAGTTTCAATTCCATGATTATTTCTTCTATTTGATCTTATTTAGCACATGAATCTAGCTAATTTATGTTGATATGTGTTATTGTTAGAATTGATTGACATATGGTATTAATAATTAGAACAGGGATAGAAGAACCTTCGAGTAGTTTTCACCGAATGAGTGTGTTAATTGCATGTATTATCGTAGACATACAGATAATACCTTAGGTAGCCGTTTACGAGACTTGTTATTTAATGCTTTATTCATAATTGGTTTGCATAGACATATAGTGAATCGGTTATGAATA